>NC_040015.1:1180732-1240732 GCF_000972845.2 Larimichthys crocea | reverse complement strand
GGGGAAATGGGTGCCAGACGAAGAAACATCCAAACCCCTGAAGTGCATCCTAAGTAGGCGTCGTGCCGCAGAGAGACGGGTGATAGTGATAGCAGCATGATGATGATGATGATGATGATGATGATGATGATAGTGCTGCTATTTGGCCTTGATGGGACACCGATTTTGCCGCCACACAAACAGTTTGTATCGCTGCTTCCTCTTGTTTGGCTGCGTCTCTAAGAGCAAAGCTTAGAAAACAAAAGGGGTGTTTTATTGTGCCGGTGTTTAGCTGTGGAGGGGCGGTTTGAAGCTTTGCAGTTTAATGTCACATTTAAAGAATCGTGTGCAGTTTATCCAGAACATTCAGCTGAACGAGGAGCCGAAAGGTCAAAATGTCCTCGAGGAGGTGATGCTATGAGACCGAATGCCCCCTGAAAGATTTTTATCCAAAGTTATGTGACGAATTTCATTTACACTTTGAATCCAGAACACGTTGAACAAGTGTTCACATCCCAATTTGAAGGATGACGGTGGTATTATAACTTTCTTCAAATGAACAGTGAAGGTTTCTGCTGACAAGTGTTGCTTGATTCTTCTTCTGTGGTGCCACAGAGCTCCATTAAAAACACAGTGTAGTTTATTTACACACATTATTCCCGGCTCGTTGCAGAAAAACAAGCTCAGGGCTCCCATTAGCTCAGTGTCATGGTGAGTTGTATATTTTTATGCACTTTATTTTTGTTTTTATGCCCGTCGTATCATTGTATTTCATCATATTTATCCCCCACACCTGAAAATATTGTCTGGCATGAAAACAGTACATGGCACAAAAAAGGTTTGGGACTGCTGCACTAGAACATCAAATATGGATTAATCCACCACTGAAAATAGTGCTGAACAAACACACTACTTTTTTTGTGTTTGTTTGACGTCTTCAGTAGGAACCATTCACCAACCTCCTTGTCTGTAAAGTGAAGCCATTGCAGGTAGTGCCAAAAACTGCAGTTCCTCAAACGACCACTTGAAGCTGGCTCATGAAAAACAACTTTTAGAATAAAGAATGAAGTTATAAAATCTGCTCTCTCCTCCGTGTTTGCAGCAGTGACGATGTCCCATTCCTTCAAAATAAAAGCTGAAATAACAGCGGTTAAATAAAAACTGGACACAAATGTTGTGAAAGTGTCAGAGGCGTTACTGGACCGTTCATCATCTCATCCTTTCACGTCCACTCGAGAACATTCACATCGCATTCGTTTGTAGAAACACCGATTTACATTTTACACACGTTTTTGGAGATTTGGTTCAAATTTGCACAACATTTACATGAAACAGCAGCAGAGGAGCATTTTCCTTCAACATACTGCAGCTTTGAACTGAAGCTTTTTGTGCTCAGTTCTCACTTTGTTTATTAACAGGCTTTACGCATTTTCATATTTTTTCATATTTTCAGAACATGTTTGGCTCAGAAGATAATGATTTGTCCTCAGTGAGTGCGTTTATATGAACACTAGTGTCCTGATTTTGATCTTATTCTCCCTGCAGAGATGTACACCTTTCTGATCATCTGAGGAAACTTATAGTAGGTCCGTCATTTACTCAAGTACTGTACTTGTGTATCAATTTGAAGTTCTTATACTTTACTTTCTACTTGTGTTCCACCACATCTCAGAGGTAAATCTAAGTAACCTGTCAGGCTTCTTGTTTTTTAGCAAGACTACTTATGTCTATATCTGTATGCACAAGCAAATTCAATGTGTGTGTACACACACCAGGGCCAATAGAAGTGATTCTGATTCTCTGAATGAGACTGGATCCACCTGGACTTTGGTCATACCAACCTACTATGATGTGTTTGATGTCATCACGTTAAGACGTGACTCACAGGTTTCTGAAGAGCAAAATCTGTGGCTCTGCCCACCATGTTGGTAGTACTGCTTCTTCCTCCTCCCAGCTAATTTAAAAATTGACAAAGACCATGGATCATCGGCTGATTTCAGGTGGGTTGAATGAAGCCTGGGTGCATAAACAAGCCATCTGTAATCACCTGTCAATCAAAGTGTCAACGCTGTAAATTCTGCATAACTTTAAGCCTTAATATAATTTGAACAGGTAAATTCACCCTCAGTACGGTTGTCATGGACGGGGAAATTAGCTACAGAGACCAAAACTGTTTTTTGTACCAGGCTGTAAACATGTTTATTTCTGCTGTGAAGTTGGACATTTGAACATGGGGACTAATGGAAACTGACTCACTTCTGGAGCCAGCCTCAAGTGGATGTTTGAGGAACTGCAGATTTTGCCACTTCCTGTGTTGGCTTCATTTCACAGCCACGGAGGTTGCTTCATGGTCAGGAATTGTTTCAAGGGGATATGAAAGGTCCTGACCCCTGTAACTATCCTGTAATCCCACCATTAGTTTTCCTGAGTGGTTCTTGGCTGTTTTGACATTAGTTATCATCAATGACAATAATTAGCAGCATGTTTATGAAGTCTTCAGAAAAGCTGAAAACTGAGCAAAAACATCTTAGGGTTCCCAGGATTTAAAAGTTTGTTCATAGACATTCAGACAGAAGAAGGCTTTGTTTGTTGGACGAAACAAACTTTAAAATGAAACAGATTTCGTTGGGTCTGAGGACTTTGGAGGACCAGGCTCTGAACTGAGTCACAGAAAGAGAAAGAAAGTGAGAAGCGAGGTCAGGCCAATGCTGATGTATGATCCTCTAATGAGCTGACCAATTGGCTGCTGATGGAGACGAGGAATATGGTCAACACGCACACTTTGTCCCTGGTGTGTGATCCATTGTGTGCGTGCTGAGTGAGTCAGTGAAGGTTTGGTCCTAAACACTGCGGCCGATAGATCAGACGGAGCTGAAGTTTGACTCCAAACACTCGAAGCTCGAAGAGGATCAGCTGGAGGTCAACCGCTCTCTGCTCCAAACTTTAAACTACCAACGACATGAACCAGGGAAGAAGAGTGATTACCGACAGACGACTGTGTCTCATTTAGATCTGGTGATTAAAGTTCATCAGTAAATATTAAGACCAATCTATCAGCTGAGGGGGTTCATGTTCTATCTTACAACTACAACACACGTGTCCTGGGAAAATGTCAGAGTGAGAACTCACACCAAGGGCACAATAAGTACATCTACAGGCTACTGATACTGTACTATATTTTATATACCACACTTATTATACTGTATTGCCTTAATATGTTTGTGTGGTATGTATTTTTTTAAATTACATTATATACTTGTTTATTTCTATATTGTTGAATGATTGTGTAAGTGTGAGCTATGCTAGCTATCACTTAACATATACGATGGTTACATCACACAGGCAATTATAACATGTAGCCTACTGTCATTCAACATAGTATAAAATGTTAACATGTATATAGGGTATAAAGCATTAGTGCTTTATTTTTGAATGAAGGCAACTATAATTCAGAATAATGTATGCTAAATGTTAGCATTGTGGCTACAATCTCTAAACCTAGTGTTTACTACAATATTTGCATGTAGCATACCATTTCAAATGATCCAGGAAGAAACTGTTATAATATATGACAGATTTAGAAAATTTATTCTGACTAAAAATTTACACATTTAACAATTTCGGAGACGTGAGGACTCAGTAGCTTTATGTTGACAAGTCATTTACACCAAAGTCTCTGTAGTTTTCAAACATAGAATATCCGGAAGATAAACTTTGGCCTCCGTTTTTAAATCTATTATTTTTTACTCGACTTGCCGAGGCCTTCAAGTCTCCAACCAAGCATGAAATTAAAGCAAATTAAATCAGGAAGTGTCATCACGGTCCTGAGGCGGCTGTTAATCACATCTTCCTCTTCTCACAGTTATGAGATAAAGATCTCATAATCACTGGGTACCTCAGTGTTAACAGTGCTGCAACATGATTATCACCCGTCATAGTGAATGCTAACGTGTTAGCACCAAAGTCACTCAACACAGAACCAGAACCAGAACAATCCTGAAACACTGAAACAGGAAGTGGAAGATCTGCTAAATTAAAAGCTTTGTGTTTGTCGTGTATCTGTTACTGGACCTGGACGCAGCTTCAGAATAAAGTCTGTTTGTGTCAGAGTGTCAATCTGAAGTTACACACAGACAGAAGTCACATGAATACATTAACACTGCAGACACACACTGTGTCACCCCAAGGGTGTGTGTGTCACTGTGTGTGTGTGATGGGATCTTTACCCACATTTTTAATACTGAAACCAACACACACACACACACACACACACACACACACAGCAAGTCTGTGAATCCATGTGTGTGTCTGTGCATATATAAGTGTGTGAACATGTAAACACATGCATATACATCTATGTATGTCTGCGTAAATGAGCACATGGGAGCAAGAGGTTGTGTGTATGAATACTGCCTTTACACACACACACACACACACACACACACTGCACGTGATTACAGGCTAGATGGCCGAACCTGACCTGCCTCCATTTTCCGTAATAACTCCTTTCTATGTTGAAAACACACATAGAAAGGAGGATGATACAATGTGAAAGTTCCCAAAGTCAAACACACATGTATGTGTGTTTCTTCCATGTGTATCTTCCAGTATCTGGCCCAACAGTGACATAAAGTCATGTTTTTATATATATATATATATAAATGAGTTTATAACAAAACACATGATATATATACATTTGCTGTTTTTTCCTTCTGATGTCCTCCAGCTGCTCAGCTTCAACTCTCTGTGATTCAGTTTATGATGGACAGATAGCTTTAGCCTGACCACTAGAGTAGCTAATTGCTAATTAACTGATGCTAACTGAATCTGCTGTTAGCAGGCAACAGAACCGGGCTCAGCATCCGGACCGCACTGGGTTCAAGCAGAGCCTCTGAGACCAACAGAGAATAACGTTACATTACTGAGGTGATTTACAGACTTTGTGATGGAAAGATTGATAAGCAATGAACTGTTAACTGTCATTAGCTTGGTCAGACTTGTAGCTAACCAAACTGACTTGGCTCCGGGATGTCAGGAGCCAAACCCGGCAAGAAAACCACCTCAGTAGACTGTATTCACTGACAGACCGACCACAGCTGGAGTCAGAGGTTGTGGTCAGAGCCGGGTCCGGCAGGTAGACATTGACCCCAGCTCATAGTACTAGTTGCATAGTGGTGGGCATGTAACACCCTATCTGACTTTACCTCCTCTAAGTCTTTCTTTCCTCCGTCACCACTTACTCTTTTTTCTATTCTACATCACACTCTCCTCCTCTGTGTTCTCCTCTTATATTTTTCCTTTTCCTACTGCATCCTATCCTTCCTTATACTGTCTTCTCCTTTCCTTCCCTACCTCCTACTCTCCTTTACTTCCTCTTCCTTTCCTATCCATCTTCCTTTTTGCCTTTATTACCGCCTCCTTTCCTTCAGTACTCGCCCCTGGTCCTCCTGTCCTGCTTCCACTATGTGTTTCCGTTTCCTATCACCTCATTTGTTCACCTACTATTGTTTCCTTACTTTAGTCTTCTCCTTCCACGCCTCCCAGGAAGAAAAATGTTTACTTCTTTTAAGTGACTTGAGTGAACTTTTATGACATATTCAGCTATATCAGGCAGGATTATGATCCTTTCCTGAACCTCACCAAAGTGCAATCACGAAAGCCTTATTTTGAAAATCTAACTTGACTTTGCATATTTATTCTTTAAAGGCGCGTGTAAAAAAGGTGTGTAAAATTTTGGGACTATATTTTCAGAATAAGGCATATAAGGCAAATTATATTGATAACTATGTTTCTATGAATGTATAATCACCTGAAAATAAGAATCTTTTTATTTTTGTTACTTAAAAATTATCCTTTTATACCTACCGAGGGAGTGGGTCCTCTTTCATAGAGGCCGCCATGTTGAAACACAGTAGCCAGAACAGAAAAAATAAATAGTGACACCAGACATGGCCTTTAAAGTGTTGTTTCTCCTTCACAGTGGGGAGGTGAGGGTGATGTGAGGAGATTGCAATGCAGCAATTACACAAAGAGATGCAACTAAATTGATGAGATGCAACTGCAACTAACTTCTACACACTAGACCTATAAAAATTGCTCTGTCTGTCCAGACATTATGCACAGAGTCAGTTTCAGGTCTCTGGAAGTTGATTTTCATAGAAATGAAGTGAAACCAAACGTTGCATGGAAAGATGGAAATCAATCTAAAGGCTAATGGGCAATTTGGAAAATGATCAGCTGGAAATATCTGCAAAAATAATCATAAATAAATAAATAAACATGTCCATGCTGTTATCTGTTGTTTGATGATATCACACTGTGTCTGTTCAGCAGCATTCCTGTTAAAACAACCCATGCACCAGACTCCTATATGCAAAACAGCCAATTATTGACGGTTAGCGCGGCGAAGGTGAGACGAGTGTGTCACATGGCGTGGATGTGTGGCATTGTGCTGGCTGATCTGTGGTGTAAAGACGGCCTCATTATCCCTCTGAAAAGACACCGACTCGCTCCGGTAGAGAGGGACGAGGAAAAAAAGAGTTAATTTACACTCTTAAATTTGTCCTCTGTCGTCTTTTCTGTCTGTGGATCGAGGGGTCCGGGGCCCCTTAGTGAGTGACCGTGATTGTGTCCATGGCCTCTTCTCTCTCTTTCAGCCATTTCCACCACCATTAATTGGTGCCGCAGGTTGAATTGAGTCTATTCTGCCTCTAACTGAGTGTGTGTGAGTGTCTGAGAGGTAATTGCTGTGAGCTTTGGAAGGCCAAAGTGTTGGTTTAAGGGCCCCTGACCTTTGGCCTCCTGGCTAAAAGTCCCACCCCCCTTCCTCCTCTTTCTTTCTTTCTTTCTTTCTTTCTTTCTTTCTTTCTTTCTTTCTGTGAATGTCTTTCTACCTCGGTGTGTGAGAGTATGTGTTTTGTCTGCTTTGTTTGGTGGTGAGAAGGTAAAGAAAGATGAAGCATGAAGGGAGAAGTGAGTTTTCCAGAGGAATGACATAAATACCAGCTAAAAAAAACCTCTCTGATGACATCATCAATACATATTAACTTGATAAGATGCATTTAATTTACTTAAGTACGTCTGTTCTCACACTATGTAACTTTGGGCTCCGGGTCAGGAGAAGTACATCATATGGAGTACATCATAGGATCATATTTTATGGAGAAAATGTTTTCTGCTTTTCCCTCTGATGTCCTCCGGCTGCTCCGCCTCAACTCTTTGTGATTTACAGAGTTTCCTGATGGACAGTGAAGTAAACTGCTGCCAACTGTAGCTGCTCTTAGCTAATGTTAGCTCAATTTGTTAGCCAGGCTGCCCGGACTGTGAACTCGGAGCACCAGGGGAGTGTTAGTGTTTGTACCACAGGAGTTTTGAACCACTGGGAAGAAGAAGAGAAGATTTTCAGGCCCGGGACAGAGGAAAATGCTGATAGGTAGTGGAGCCGGTGTCATGGCAGAACTGGAGCTGGGCGAGCGGGCAGTGTAACCAGGCTCAGCAGCCTCTATGGACATAATGACAGAGAGGAAGAGACTGAAGAGGACGTTGATGGAGGAAGCTAAGAAGAGAAAAGGAGAGAGTGAGCGAGCAAGAAGCCGCCGGACAAGAGTAAATGTGGGACTGACTTTTAGTGGTTGGTGAGAGCTTGGTGAAATAAAAGGCTGAAAGACAGACGCCGAGCTGGGCTGACTGCTGTTGGACTAGTCAGTAATAAACGTAGGGTATGAAAAAAATCCATCGAGCACAGAATTTAGTCACAAATTAACCAAAAACAATTCTCTTGTTTCAAACTGAACTCAGAAGGAATGTGGTATTACTGAGGTAAAACATGTGAATACTTGTTCCACCACGACTCACATCGTCTTAAATATAAAACACACCAAAACAAATATTCTCTACAGAAACACATAACAGAGACACACTGTGGACCAGAAACACTCGCAAAGAGCAGAAACAGAGTTTTCACTTTAAACACACAACTGAATGTGTTAATCTGTACCGGTCTGTCTCTGTTTTGTCTCTCATTACTTGTGTGTTTTTATAAGCTGTGTGTGTGTATGTGTGTGTGTGTGTGTGTGTGTGTGTGTGTGTGTGTGTGTGTGTGTGTGTGTGCATGTGTGTGTTTGCCCACAGCAGTGCGTCTGTGTCCAAACTGTCAGCAGATGAAGTTAAACTCAGTTTTAAACTTCACTCTGCACTCTGCAGGAAGAACCACAGATGTTTTTTTAAAAGTTGGATTAAAGGTATTGACACGTTAATGTTGCACCTCATTTTAATGACTTTATAAAACTGCTGCAAAGTTAGTTTGTCATAATATATCATAATTCATGATTTATATTTTGAATTCATAATCTGAATCAGGGAAACTATAACTCTGGAAGAAATACAGTGAAGTAAAAAGTATAATATTTCAAAGTAGTATAAAATGGAAATCCTCAAGTAAAGTACAAGTACCTCAAAATTGTACTAAAGTACATTACCGCAGTAAATAGTGTGTATTTTCTGAGGCTGAAATCAAAAGTGAAGGTCTGAAAGTCGGGTGGAAGTTTAAACTGGAGTTTGAGAAATTTGAACTTGTCCTGGAGAACTCAAGTCTTTAACTTGGACTTGTCTTGGATTCCTCTTGAAATATGGCAGTCTTATTTCATAATATAACCTGTTTCTGTGATAACTCGAGACTTAACTTTGAGATTTAACTGTGTGTTGTCCTGAATGACTCGACTTTTTCCTCCCCCAAATAACTTAGACTTGTCACCACATTGCCTTGAAACACATGACACCTAAGGTTGTTTGACTTGAATGACATTAGACTTAACTCAAGTGACTTAAGTTGGACATTTACTCAAAAGGTGTGATACTTAACTTGGACTTGTCTTACATTTCTAAAGTCAATTTCAAGCGAGAATCAAGTCATTAGCAATCATCCTCCTTTTATGCAGGTTGATCGTGTGGGTTATGTTGGTGTAATCAGACATTTTTAATGCGGTTCAGTTCTGTTGGATCACCGTAGTCCAGTTTGTTCCGATTCAGTCTGTTTTCCCGGCTCTGCTTGGCTCAGTCTCCTGTGGTGTGAACCTTCAGGTGTTTGTGTGTCTCAGGTCATGTTGGTTTCAGATCAGCCAGGTGCTGAGGATTAGTGTCGCCAAACTCCCTGTACCCTGAAGAGCAGCCAGCGCTTATCGCCAAAACACGAGACTAACAAAAACAGACGATTAAAGCTTGAGTCAGGAGTCTGAAGGTTTGTATGATGATATTTCACAGTGACTCACAGGATGGAAAAACTGAGTTTATAACAAAACACATGAAACACTACCACTACTGTTTGTGTCTGTAGATTTCACCCACAGTTACATCAGATAATGCCTCATTTGCATATTTAAAAATCAAATTTCAAAAAACTTTGTTGATTCACTGTGTCCAGTTTCAGGTAAAAACTCCATCTTGATTCTCTTTAAAGGTCCAGTGTGTAGGCTTTAGTGGCACCTAGAGGTGATTACCTCACTTCACTGTCTCCTTCCCAGTGTGAAGGAGAAACTGTGGTGGCTGCAGAACATGTGAAAAACATGAAACTTTTCTATTCTGGGCTACTATAGAAAGATGGCACATGGTAAATAAAAATAATAATAATAATGCATTTTATTTAAAAGAGCTTTTCAAGGTACTCAAAGACACTTTACAAAGAAGAACATCAAATCATCAAAACAATATAAGATAGTACACTAAAAACACATTGGACATTAAACATTAAAAGCAATTTTAAAAAGGTGTGTTTTTGTCAGAGATTTGAAGGTGGGCAGGTCAGCACAGTCACAGATGTGTTTGGGGAGTTCCAGAGGGAGGGGGCAGCTGCAGAGAAGGCCCCAGGTTCGGTGCTTGGTCCTGGGTGGAGGAGTCAGGAGGTTTGCATCAGATGAACGGAGGCAAACACAGTAGATACATAATAACTTTGTTACTCGATTCCATTTCAGAGGCAAATATTGTATGTTGTACTCCACTATAGTTACTTAAGTTACTTTTTAGATAAAAAATGTCCATTCTCTTCCTGTCCGGTGAAATCTATGTGTCTCTTTGAATTTCTCTTTGAATTTCAAATTATGGACATGGTATCTGTGTTTCTATATCTATCACAGGATCCATCTAAAGTTTGCTAACATTAGCCCAAGTGGTAACCTCTGTGGCTGTAAAGTGGAGGCGATGTGAAATTGCCAAAAACTGCAGATCCTCAAACGTCCACTTGAGGCTGGCTCCAGAAGTGAGTCAGTCTCCATAAGTCCCCATGTTCAAATGTCCAACTTCACAGCAGAAATAAACATGTTTACAGCCTGGTACAAAAAACAGTTTTGGTCTCTGTAGCTAATTTCCCCGTCCATGACAACCGTACTGAGGGTGAATTTACCTGTTCACATTATATCATGGCTTAAAGTTATGCAGAATTAACAGCGTGGACGCTTTGATTGCCAACATGGCAGCAGCCAGAGCCGACACACTGAGCTTCACAACGGCTCTTCAGAAACTTGTGGGTGATGTCATGGATATGCTGTCCATTCTTTATACTGTCTTTGCATTGGCCATCATATGCTAATGGTAACTTTTATTTTGTAACAGAGAAACTGTGTTCCTTCCTCATACATTATTTGAAATAATGTGACTTACCTTTTATTAGAATAGAGTTTTTTTGACCATATTTGTGTCAAGAAACTCAATTTTAATATAAACAGCCTGCTGAATGTTGTTGATTCTGATGTTCTTTACTTTTCAAAGATATTAACTGTTTTTTCCTTCTGATATCATTTATACAGCAGCCACACTGAGGCTATTTTATTACCTCTCTGTGGTTTCCTGTAAAATAACCAGTCATTTTGTGTACAGGTGTAGTTTGAGGTGGATGCTGCAGCAGCAGTAGAAGAAAAAGACGTCTGACAGCGGTCTGCAGCAGAAGACGATCGATCAGCCGACTGCAGCCGCCTCGTCTCATCTTACCTGACAGGAAGAGAGACGGATGGGGCAAACTTTCCCACCAAACTGCTGTTTACAGAGCAGGGGGGTCCTGAGAGGGGACGGATGGTGGGAAAGGTGAAGGGAGAAAAGAGGTTAGAGGGGCTGCAGGTCGCTGGTCTGAATCTGGGTCATTAATAAAGGTGGGAATCACCTGGAGACATCTGCAGGTTCACCTGCGCAGAGAATGCTGCCCAAAGAGGGACATCTTAACAAGGGCAGCACTTTCCCCCTACTTCTAATCTTTGTGCTAAGCTAAGCTAAACACATCCTGACTCCAGAGGTCAAATGCATAAAACACAACATCCTCCATTTTATGAACGGCGGAAGAAACAAACGTTAAACATCTGTTTGCATGCTCCGATTCATTTCTCTGACTTCTCTGACTATTACCAATTATCAGTTTGAATTAAACTAAAGCTCCCTGTAACACCAAACTCCCTTTATGAAATATGACATTTGAACAATTCATTATGTGTCCCTGAAAACACATCACTCTACAAACACGAGATAAAGGACGTCATATGTCGACAGTCTGACTGTCAATATAATCCATAAAGATAAACTGTGTTTCTGTACAAACTTTATGTTTTGGAGTTTCAACAACTCAACACATCTCTACCAGCGTTATTTTAGTGTTAGACAAGCGTTATTTTAGTGTTAGATAAGCGTAATTTTAGTGTCAGACAGCCGTAGGAATGAGGTGAACTGTTTCAAACATAAAGATTTCTCACTAAAATAAGAGCTGGTTTGTGGATGAGATACACACTGAATTAAACACAGACTCTAAACACTGTTAATTCACCATCTGTCACGTGTGAGTCGGGATTTTACAAGACTGAAGCCACACGCACACAGAGTTCATATGATTTTACAAAGACTGAGACTCTCAAAGCAACTAGATTTATTTTGAGATTATTTCCCATCATGGTCGAAATTTGAAGAAAATCTGTTAAACTGTGTGTGTGTGCATTGCAAGGGCTGCAGTGATTTGTGTACACTACTTCTTCGTGGTTCAGAAGTGAGGACATGTCAAAGAGATTGGTCATTGACAACGATCCGAGACCAAAAACCTCAAATAATATTAAACATGTTTGATTTTATTGGAACGTCAAGACGAGAAAAAGACTTCAGACAGGTCAGACTGAGTTTAATGATCATCTTACACCAAATGATCGAGGTGACGGGGCGTGACACAGCTCGAGGAGAGCTTTCAGGATTTTTTTAATGAAGCTGGAAATTCGCTGAAAAAGTTGAACTGGCCCTTTAACATATTAAAAAAAATCTTATCTCTGAAGGAAATGATGGGAGTTCCCCGGGAAAAACACACACATACCTATGGACACACACACACACACTTAGGACAGTGATGAGTGTGTTTAGCTTGGAGGGAGGGGTGGAGGAGTGAGGGGGGGAGGCTGCAGGTCGAAGGGAGGGAGGTAAAGGAGGAGGGGGGGGGGGGTAACTTTAGCTGTTAATGATGGTGGAGGGGGGGGAGGAGGCGGGAGGAGTACAAATGACTTGAAGAGAGAGAGGGAACGTAAGACGATCCAGGTTGGACTCACCCTTAAAAGCAACAGCACCTATTGTCCCTGCAGGCAGTGTGTGTGTGTGTGTGTGTGTGTGTGTGTGTGTGTGTGTGTGTGTGTGTGTGTGTGTGTGTGTGTGTGTTGACAGGATGGCAGGTACGTTATGAATCATCTCCTCCTTCTCCTCCTCCTCCTCCTCCTCCTCCTCCTCCCCTCTTTGGCCCCCGAGGGCGACATTAGCTTTAGAGCGAGCTGTCATGTTCAAGAGAGGAGCGCTTGTTTTGTTGTACCCAAAGAAAGGAAACACTGTGAAAACATACACATGTACTTAGAGCCGCAAAGTATGTAAACAAGCCGGCCGGGGCTGACAGGTACGCGCACGGTGGAGACCTGGAGGAAGCGCTTGGTTTGTGTTATGGAGGGAGAAAAAGGGAAACACACATGCACACATACACACACACACAGGTAATTTAGAGGAAGTATGTCAATAGACACAGAAAAGTCAAGGGAGCGCTTGTTTTGTTGTGGCCAGAGAAAGAACAACACACACATGTACTTAGCAAGGGGAAATATGTAAATAGACGAGCTGAGGTTGAGTTTCAGCTGAGTTTGTGTAAACGGAGAGTGATCGCGTGAAACAGACGAACAGGCCGTGTGTTTGAATAAAACAGAAGACGCTGCTGAAAAACTGAAAACTGTGACCAGGCCAGTCAGTTTGTCTGTCTGAGAACTCCTAATAACTTAAATCATCAGGAGGAACCCCCAGTCTGTCTTCAGCTTCATGACGATGTATTTTTCAGCTGATCAGGAGGGTTTCTAAATAGTTTATTCAGCTAGTTTCTGTTATTTGGAGTATGGTTGGATGAGGCACTGACCCATAGTCAGTGTGTTACCTGCAGCAGACGGCGGTCAGTACGCCACTTAGTTTAGAGAAGCCGACAGGAGGAAGAGAAGCTAAAAAAAAACAAAAAACAAAAATCATTATCATACAGACAGTACGCTGTATTTTCTTTAGAAGCGTTTACTTTCTTAACTTGCTCAGATTTGGTGATTTTCTTGGTTTATGTGCTTCTAAATGTGTGAATATACTACCTAATATGCTACTTTAGCCTCTAATTTATTTAGCTTTTGTCTGTTTCTATGACAGCAGTTTGCACAGGGTGTTTTATTTTAACAAATCGACCCGACTCTCTATGCTGTTTTTGTGTCTGGCTTCCTGTTAGCTCGAGCTGCTCTGTGTAAACTGACACAGGCTTCTCGCGGTGTCAAAAATAGAAAACGTACTCATGTATTCTATGCAGAACTGAACAGAGGCCCGCTTCTGGGACGCTTCAGAACTGGACCGCGGCGGTGCTGGTGGGGTTTGAAACATTGACTAGAATGGCTGTGGTGCACACGGAACCTATTGCATCCGTGCCTGGTGGAATTTGAGGGTTTTATTGAAGCCGGCAGACTCCTTGACTTGACTAGACTAAAACCTCACTGAGAGTTTCTGGTCCTCGAACTGCAGCAACTAAATCTGGGTCATTAATAGAAACAACGAAGACACACAATTAAAAACAAACCAACCGATTTGAGGCAGCAGTCGCCCAGCAACTCTTATTTTCTGTGATTTAACATTGGACATAGACCATTCAAATGTGGAGTAAAAAGTTGTATACTTTCTCTTATTTACTTAATTGTTAATGGTTCAAACAGTGTTTGTGATCCATCCCTGATCAGAGATTAATAAAGTTTTATCCACTCAAAAGTTAAAGAGAGGATAAAAAGTCACAGAAACACCTGAGGGGAGCAACAAAGTATGAAAATACACACAAAACACAACAAACACACACAATACACACTAAACACATACAAAGAGCGCCTGTTTTGTTGTCCTGAGAGACATGAAAAACACAGTACAAACAAAACCAAACACAGGGAAACTGATACCATGTAAACACACACGCACACGCACGCACACACACACACGCACACACACACACACACACACACACACACACACACACACACACACAGTAAAGAACAATAGCTCTGATTAATTTCTCAGATTTCATGACCGCCGTGTTGAAGCGCCGGAGGCGTCAGAGTGAAAAAAAAAAGAAACATTGCTGTTGTGAAACAAACATGGCAGCACCAGGCCAGCGAAACAAACACACCCTCACTGTGAGACAACAGAGGTCAAAGGACAGCAGCAGTCACAGAAAGAGTGCTGAAGGAAAGAGAGAAGGATGAAGGATGGGAGGAAACAAGGAAAGGAGATACAATTAGTTAAAGGAGGAAGTCAAGATGACGATTTACAGAGTTTCCTTATGGACAGTAAAGTAAACTGTAGCTGCTGTTAGCTAATGTACACTCAGTTTGTTAGCCTGATAGGGAGCAGAGAACAGAGCCGGTGTCGTCCTAGAACTGGAGCTGGGCGAGTGGACAATGTAACCGGGCTCAGCAGCCTCTATGGACATAATGGCAGAGGAGAAGAGACTGAAGAGGACGTTGATGGAGGAAGCTAAGAAGAGAAAAGGAGAGAGTGAGCGAGCAAGAAGCCGTCGGACAAGAGTAAATGTGGGACTGACTTTTAGTGGTTGGTGAAACATTTTCTCCATAAAATATGATCCAGTTTCACCAAAATCAGTCAAACAGTTGGTGGTGTGTGACTTAGTGCCGTAAAGCGTTACGTACTTCTCCTGACCCGGAGCCCAAAGTTACATAGTGTGAGAACAGACGTACGAATGACAGAGACACCATTCACCTGATTACAAGTCAGTGTGGTGAAATAAAATGCTGAAAGACATAAAGACTGATGTGCTTCAAGTGTTGTTGATTAGTTATAAGACAGTTATGAACACACACACATCATCATCACACACATCAATACACATACACACACACACACTCACACAGCTGTAGTGTTGTGGTCTGTCTTCATGCCAACTATGTCTGTAGTCTCTGTCAGGACATACCTGTCTGAAACTGATAAAGACTCACTGTGTGTGTGTGTGTGTGTGCGTGTGCGTGTATTTGTGTGTGTGTGAGAGAGCGAGTGAGTGTGTGTTGATGTGTGTGTGACAGGTTCTTGTTCCAGGTGAGTTTCTTTCCCAACAAGTTGATGAAGAGGAAGAAGATTTCTCTTTATGAAAGAGAGCTTTGTGTGTGTGTGTGTGTGTGTGTGTGTGTGTGTGTGTGTGCATGTGTGTTGACTGTCAGTCTCTTCCTCGTCTGAAACATCATCCTACTACGTTCAGGCATCTGGTGGAGGAAGTATTCAGATCCTTCACTGCAGTAAAAGTACTAATACCACAGTGTAAAAATATCCAGTTACTTTAGTAAAAGTAAGTGCAAGTATACTCAGTGAAATGTATTTAAAGTATTAAAGCAGTAAAATGTCCCCTCATGCATTCATGTAAAAGATTCAGCTTCTTGAACACGGAGAATCTTGTGTACAGCTATTGATATGTTCAGCTGTACATGTGTGTTTGTTCTGATTACATTACTTATGATCAAAAACTAGCGAGTCGACAACTTTGCTAACAGCCAAACATCAGGCAATGTCAACAACAGCAGACATAGCAGCAGCTAATATTACTGACTAGTCCAACAGCAGTCAGCCCAGCTCGGCGTCTGTCTTTCAGCCTTTTATTTCACCAAGCTCTCACCAACCACTAAAAGTCAGTCCCACATTTACTCTTGTCCAGCGGCTTCTTGCTCGCTCACTCTCTCCTTTTCTCTTCTTAGCTTCCTCCATCAACGTCCTCTTCAGTCCGAGCTAATATTAGCTAACAGCAGCTACAGTTGGCAGCAGTTTACTTCACTGTCCATCAGGAAACTCTGTAAATCACAGAGAGTTGAGGCGGAGCAGCCGGAGGACATCAGAGGGAAAAGCAGAAAACATTTTCTACATAAAATATGATCCAGTTTCACCAAAATCAGTCAAATAGTTGGTGGTGTGTGACTTAGTGCCGTAAAGCATTACGTACTTCTCCTGACCCGGAGCCCAAAGTTACATAGTGTGAGAACAGACGGATGAATGACATAGACACCATTCACCTGATAACAAGTCAGTGTAGCATCAACAGGATTTAACAGATGTTAGTTTATGAGAGAAAAGTTACACAGTGTTGATTTAAGAGCATTTGTAGAACTCTAAGATCAAGCAGTTGTTGTGTTGTGTGTCTGATGTGTTTGTGACTCGTCTCTGTGACACAGAAACATATTTTAATGATGTTGGTATCTCCATGAAACAGAAACTTTCCTCAAGTACTGATGTTTGACTAGATCTGATTAGATGTTTCTTGGTTGGTGATGACACTGAGCTGATGCTAACCCACAAGACAAACGCTCATCCTGAATGAACACCGCACAGATACCTTCTCTCTTCCTCGTCCTCGTCCTCCTCCTCCTGCACTGTTTTTGCTCTGATTACAGAGCAGACGTGCCCTCCCTCCACCACCGATGAAAACAACTCTTTGACTCGAACCGACGGCGCGAATTCAACAAGCAAATCAAACAAACCTTCAGCACACAGACAGCCTTTTGTCTTGCTGCCGGCCGGGAGGAGAAGATGAGAAGGGCAGCAGGGAAAGGTATCCCAAAGGTTTCTGGGATGTAGTCAGAGGTTTCTGAGGTCTGCACCAAAGATGGAGAAACACTAAGACCCAAAATCAATCTTCTGAATGTCAAAAGGATAGATGGGGAGGGACTTGTCTTGGATATTGATTGGCATTTACACGGCTGGACCTGGGACCGAACACAACCTCTGAAACCAGCGGTGGTCAGCAATCTGTCCACCTGTAAATGACCTCCACCACCTTTATATACTGCTAAAAGTTTAATCTATAACAATGCATCATCATTTATGAGGCAAAATTCTGCAACGTAACAAGTAGCTACTGTTGTTGAGCAAAAGGAAGGAGAAAATGGAAAGTAAAGTACAAGTACTTTAAATTCAGACATGTACTTGCCACCACTGGAGAGTGGTGGAGGAGGTAGAATACAGTGGTAATACACACAGTGTGTATTTATATATTTGTATACACACACACACTTGCCTTCAACGTCTTTTTTGATAACAAAAAAAAATAAAAAAGTTCAACTGATTTACAAAAAAAGAAGCTCAAAACCGAACAAGACAACACTGACCCCATTATCTACAGGCCTCATCATCCTCGCCACGCACATGCACACACACACACACACAGGCTCACAAAAACACACACACCTTTCTGTGAACGTTGGCTGGATCCCAGAGAGGTGAGAGAAATGCTATTAGCACCCTGGGCGTAATTACAGCGACTCAGGTGACATCTTACACCAGCTGAAAAGAAAGAGTGTGTATGTGTGTGTGTGTGTGTGTGTGTGTGTGTGTGTGTGTGTGTGTGTGTGTGTGTGTGTGTGTGTCTGCTGTCATGTTTGTGTGGGCTGAAGTCGCCTCACAGGGGAGGAAAGTTAGACAACAAAGGAGATGGAGGGTAAATTTGAGGGAGGAGAAGAAATGAGCCGACATGTCAACTTTCTGAAGACCTGAACCTGATCCATTCCAACAGGTGTGTGTGTGTGTGTGTGTGTGTGTGTGTGTGTGTGTGTGTGTGTGTGTGTGTGCATTCAAGAGATGGAATTTGCACTGATGAGCAGGGGCGTGTAGGTGTGCATGTCTGTGTGTTCAGGTGTGAATTTGTGCAGGTGAGTTAAATGAACTTTTCCCTCATAAACTAACGTCTGTTAAATCCTGTTGGTGCTGCACTGACTTGTAATCAGGTGAATGGTGTCTCTGTCATTCGTACGTCTGTTCTCACACTATGTAACTTTGGGCACCGGGTCAGGAGAAGTACGTAACACTAAGTCACACACCACCAACTATTTGACTGATTTTGGTGAAACATATTTTATGGAGAAAATGTTTTCTGGTTTGATAGCCCAGGACGTGGGGGAATGCTGAAGGTGGAGTCGGTGTCATGCCAGAACTGGAGCCAGACCAGTGGGCAATGTAACCGGGCTCAGCAGCCTCTATGGACATAATGACAGAGGAGAAGAGACTGAAGAGGACGTTGACAGAGGAAGCTAAGAAGAGAAAAGGAGAGAGTGAGCGAGCAAGAAGCCGCCGGACAAGAGTAAATGTGGGACTGACTTTTAGTGGTTGGTGAGAGCTTGGTGAAATAAAAGGCTGAAAGACACCAAGTTGTCCACTTGCTAGTTTGATAATAAGTAATGTAATCATAATAAGGCCATATATTTTCAGCATCACACAGTCTGTGAACTCTACCAGAGGGATGAACACTGTAATTTCTCTTCTGATGCTGCCAGAGCGGAGTGCTTCCTGTCTGATACAGTCTATGAGTGATTGTGAGGACTGCTACAGTCATCTCACTGGTTACTGTACAAAAGCACAACTCTATAACTTTATTAGCAAGCTGCTAACTGTCATTAGCTCGGTCAGCTGTGTAGTTAACTGAACTGACTCGGCCCTGAGAAGTCAGGAGCCAAATCCGGCAAGAAAACCACCTCAGTAGACTGCATTCACTGCCAGGCTGATCACAGCTGCAGTCAGCAGTTATGTATCGCTTGTAACACACACTCCCATTGGCTACTGTAATATCCACAAGAAGTCACTCGATACCTGACTGTAAATAGAACTCTGCTTCCTGTTTGATGCGAACTTTAACATGTGAGAAGATCAAAGTTAGCAGAAAGCCAACCACTGCTTCATGCAGAGCATGCTAAGGTGTTAGCATGGAGCAGCCGTGGGGACACGTGAATGATTTGGATGTTTTAATAGTCGACTGTGCGTCTGTGTCTGTGTGTATTATATATGAATGTCAGGAACAATGAATACAAATGTGTGTATGTACGCACAGGTATCATGTGTTGTGTGAATGGTTGTGTGTGATCTCTATGTTACCCCTTCCTCCCACACACACACACACACACACACACACACACACACACACACACACACACACACACAGTTTTCAGTTTAAACAGTGACTGATGGCTCTGTGTAATGAATGTAAAGGCTGTATTGTTCATTTCAGCAGCGTTCACATATTAGTGTCGGGCCCCGGGGCGAGCAAGACGGCTAATGCTGGGCTCAGCTTTCCACCTCCACTTCAAAGAGAGAGAGAGAGGGATGATAAAACCAGGTTGGGTTGTGGTTAACTAATAGAGACATTCACACAGGAACAACACACACAATGACAATACACAATCACACAAACACATACACATTCATGGAAGTATGAACCTCTTGAGCTGCCACACGAGGCCGATTTCAAACATCACACTGTCTTCAGTGTGACCTGACATGCCCAACATTGTGCACACACGCTAAGGTGTTAGCATGCAGCACAACAGAAGCTAAAGTTAGCATCGATACCGCTTCACTGTCACATGATCAAATTTGTCTGTTTAGTCTGTGGTTAGTTCACTGTCTGTAATAACATCAGGACAGTGGAGCGTCTGTGGTTAGTTCACTGTCTGTAATAACATCAGGACAGTGGAGTCTGTGGTTAGTTCACTGTCTGTAATAAAGTCAGGACAGTAGTTTGTGGTTAGTTCACTGTCTGTAATAAAGTCAGGACAGTGGAGTGTCTGTGGTTAGTTCACTGTCTGTAATAACATGAGGACAGTGGTGTCTGTGGTTAGTTCACTGTCTGTAATAACATCAGGACAGTAGAGCGTCTGTGGTTAGTTCACTGTCTGTAATAAAGTCAGGACAGTGGAGCGTCTGTGGTTAGTTTACTGTCTGTAATAAAGTCAGGACAGTAGAGCATCTGTGGTTAGTTCACTGTCTGTAATAACTTTAGGACAGTGGAGTGTCTGTGGTTATTTCACTGTCTGTAATAAATTTATGATAGTGGAGCATCTGTGGTTAGTTTACTGTCTGTAATAACTTTAGGATAGTGGAGCTTCTGTGGTTAGTTTACTATCTGTAATAACTTTAGGATAGTGGAGCGTCTGTGGTTAGTTCACTGTCTGTAATAACATAAGGACAGTGGAGCGCCTTTGGTTAGTTCACTGTCTGTAATAAAGTCAGGATAGTGGAGCGTTTGTGGTTAGTTCACTGTTTGTAATAAAGTCAGGACAGTGGAGCGTCTGTGGTTAGTTCACTGTCTGTAATAAAGTCAGGAAAGTAGAGTCTGTGGTTAGTTCACTGTCTGTATTTTACTATCGGTAATAACTCAGGACAGTGAGCGTCTGTGGTTAGGTTACGAGCTGTATAACTTTAGGATAGTGGAGCGTCTGTGGTTTATTTAGTCAGGACAGTGGTGCTTCTGTGGTTAGTTCACTGTCTGTAAAAAACTTTAGGACAGTGGACTGTTTGTGATTAGTTCACTATAATAACTTGAGGACAGTGGAGCGTCTGTGGTTAGTTCACTGTCTGTAATAACATCAGGACAGTGGAGCGTCTGTGGTTAGTTCACTGTCTGTAATAAAGTCAGGGCAGTGGACTGTCTGTGGTTAGTCCACTGTCTGTAATAAAGTCAGGACAGTAGTCTGTGGTTAGTTCACTGTCTGTAATAACATGAGGACAGTGGAGCGTCTGTGGTTAGTTTACTGTCTGTAATAACTTTAGGACAGTGGAGCGTCTGTGGTTAGTTCACTTTCTGTAATAAAGTCAGGACAGTAGTCTGTGGTTAGTTCACTGTCTGTAATAACATGAGGACAGTGAAGCGTCTGTGGTTACTTCACTGTCTGTAATAACATGAGAACAGTGGAGCGTCTGTGATTAGTTCACTGTTTGTAATAACGTCAGGACAGTGGAGCGTCTGTGGTTAGTTCACAGTCTGTAATAACATCAGGACAGTAGAGCGGCTGTGGTTAGTTCACTGTGTGTAATAACATCAGGACAGTGGAGCGTCTGTGGTTAGTTCACTGTGTGTAATAACATCAGGACAGTGGAGTGTCTGTGGTTAGTTCATTGTCTGTAATAACATCAGGACAGTGGAGCATCTGTGGTTAGTTCACTGTCAGGTAGGCGGCTGCTTCACAGTCACATGTTAAACTGTCACATATCACACTTTGTCCTCATACATGTAATCAGTCATATTGTGAGACATTTAAATTGGAAATATTAAGAACAGCACTCCACCGTTCATGAATGCATCGAGAACCTCCACTTCACTTTATCAATAACACTTCTAATCAAAAGGTCACGTGGCGCGTCGATGAGCTGTATTACTTCTCTTTTTCTCAGCGTGTGTTCTTTTATATTCTTCTGTATTATTATCATGAGAGCATGACGTTATGTTTCATGTCTTTGTTTGATAAATGTCATAAAATAATGAACCAAAGCGTGTCAAGTGATTGCTCCGTGACAGCAGCTTCAGTGCTTTATGTGTTTTAAATGATTGGCAGGTGGATAACATGCTGACTGACTGTGAACAACTCCTTAATGTTTCTTAATTTGGTTTGTTCACAAACGTTGCAGGAAAACAGGCCAATAGGTGAATTTATAATCGGTTAAAAAAATGCTCATTTGTAATATAGAACTGTTGATTTAAGTAAACAAACGTGTGTTTATAATAACAGGTCTCTGCAGGAAATACAAGACAACATGTAAAGAAACGGTGTGTTCAAGAACTGTTTCAGAAAAGTGTCTGCTGAACTGTGGAAGAAGGTAACAGAGTACATTTACTGAAATGCTGAATGAATGTAAACTAACTCACATTTAGTTATAACACACCTGTCAATCAACAGCTCCCAGTGATGTGATTTGACGCTTGGTGGTGGGCGGGGCTACACACACACACACACACACACACACACACACACACACACATGCACACACACATGCACACACACACACAGGAATGTATATAAAGAGAGAGAGAGCACTGCTGTTGACCTCGATCTTTCTTTTGTCTCTTTGAGCCAGGTTTTGCCTTGAGTGCTGGATACATGATCCAACCCAAACTCTACTGACACACACATGAACACACACATGCACACATGAACACCTGAACACACACACACATGCACAAATGAACACACATATGCACAAATGCACAGGACATGCAATCACTTGCTCATGCGCACTCCTTTTCACTTTTCGTTAAACACATGCCTGTAGACACACACACACACACACACACACACACACACACACACACACACACACACACACACACACATTCCTGGAGGACAAAGACAGCAGAGCGAGGTCTGTCAGAGTCAAATGTCAAACTGCTCTTAGCTTCTGTTTGCTAAACACTCGTCTAGTAATGACTTCAAAAACGTGTGTGTGTGCGTGCATGCGTGCGTGCGTGTGCATGTGTTTGAGTGTGTAAGGCAATCGGGCGGAAAAGAGACAGAAAGAGATGAACTTTAAGCTCTTGAGAAATAAGTAGTTCTAATTGGTTTGAATTGAAAAACCATCAACAGAGAGGAAGGGAGGGAGGAAGAGAGAGGCAGGAGAGAGGGAGGGAGAGAGAGGGGAGAAAGAGAGAGGACACAGGGAGAGAGGAGAGAGAGAGAGAGAGAGAGAGAGGGAGAGAGAGGGGAGAAAGAGAGAGGACACAGGGAGAGAGGGAGGAAAAGAGAGAGGGAGGAAGAGAGAGGGAGGGAAAGAGAGAGGACACAGAGAGAGAGAGAGAGAGAGAGAGAGAGAGAGAGGCAGGAAAAGAGAGAGGGAAGAAGAGAGAGGGGAGAAAAAGAGAGGACACAGGGAGAGAGAGAGAGAGAGAGAGAGAGAGGCAGGAAAAGAGAGAGGGAAGAAGAGAGAGGACACAGGGAGAGAGAGAGAGAAAGAGAGAGAGAGAGAGAGAGGGAGGCAGAAGGGGGGTGGGTGATGAAGAGGTAAAGAGAGTTTCAAAGATGGAGGTGAAGGTGGATGAAGACAAAGAGTTGAATGAACACACCTCGTTAAACTTAATCAGGTGTGTTCACCTGTGTAAGCCCCGCCTACACAGGAAGTATACACACAATGTTATCATTAACAACAACAACAACTGGCAACAGCAACTGATTGTTGTTCTCGCTAGTTTGCCATTGCTGCTTGTTGCTGCTTGTTCTCACTGATTGTTGTTTCAGGTTGTTCTTGCTGAATGTTGTTGCTGCTATGTTGTCATTGTTGGTTGTCATTGCTATGTTGTCATTGTTGGTTGTCATTGCTGTGTTGTCATTGTTGGTTGTCATTGCTGTGTTGTCGTTGCTGGTTGCTGTGTTGAGCTCTCTGTCAGGTGAGTTGTCGGCGGTGTTGCCGCGTCCTCCCCGGTCGGTGGCGTTCAGCCGGAGAGAAGAAGGCCGTGGCATTTCCTTCTGTGTCGCTTCTCGTCTATTTATTCCTGTCTGTATTTATTTCGTCCACACTGTGCTGCCGAGGTAAAAACACACCGCAGTGAGTATGCAAATTCGGTTAGCTTCACATCAAGGCGTGACATTTTGTAACATTTTGAAATGTGAAATAAATTGATATGGTCCAATTAGATTGAAACCGCTGTTGGCTCGCCACCGTCCTCCTCCCCTTCACTGCCTCCTTCCTCCCCCGTCTCTCTCAGCCTCTCGCCTCGTCCCAAATTACTTTGCATTTGCCTGTTCGCTTTCAGAGCTCTTAATTATATGGTGTTGTGTGGCGGCATTTGGCTGAACAGTGAGGAGCCGGTGAGAGCTGCTGCGTGGCGGTTAGCCTGCGCTGCTAGGACGCGGCTAAAAGCTTATCCCGGCGGGAGAGAGGGTGGAGGATGGAGGAGAGGAAACCGGCCGACTCGCAGCAGAACAAAGACGAAGCCTCCAGGCCTCAGCTGGCTGGCCGGAGGAAGACGAGGAGATGCACAGCGGGAAGAGAAGGACAATCACAAAGTTAGAGATGGAAAAACTTACGAGGACTGAATGAGCTCACAGGGATGGTAAAATAAGCATGAAATCAGGTGAAGTGGAGAAAAGGTGAGATGTTTCAAAACAGGATATAGTCTCAGGAAACAGAGGAAGACGGCCAGCAGGAGGGAGAGGAGGAGGAAGAGACTAAAGCGAAAGCTGCAGTCTGTGTTACTTTTCTTAAAACTAAATCACGTGTCCAATATGGAGGAAGCTAACACAGCGACATCATGACAAGTGTTTTCAGTAAACTGTCAATTTATTGTCTATTGTGCAACGAGTTTGCTACCACAGACGCTCCACCGTCCTCATGTTATTACAGGCAGTGAACTAACCACAGACGCTCCACTGTCCTGACTTTATAACAGGCAGTGAACTAACCACAGCAGCTGCTGTTTGCAGAGTACCCGTGGATGTACGGACAAATATCACTGGATCACTTTGAGACTTTGAGAAAAAAACTTAAGGAAAGTTCTACAGCGACTTTTTCTATGATTTCAAAGTGAAATTATTTTGGACTCAACCACACAACTTTCACACAATGTCTGTGTGTTCAGATTTGACGTAGTTTGCCTCCACCTTCAACTCTCCTGTGCGTGTAATGGACCAGATCCTGTAACTGTACGAGGGTTATAACATCGTCCTGAATATGCGTTAAATCATGAAAGAACCTCTCCATGTACCGCTTATCCTGTCTGAACAACTTGACCTTGGTCCATGACCTCTGACCTCCTTCCGTCCGAGTGAGAGAACCCTGAGCTCAAATTAACCCAAAAATGACGTCAGAGCCTGAAAGAGTTCAGCATCTCTGCAGAAATCATCTGAGATAAACATGAAAAAATCAAACGACAACAATACATTACACAGATACACACACACACAGACACACACACTGAGCTGGTTTGTTGTTTGTGGCGGTCATGTTGAGGGAACACAGCACCATTGATTTTCCTGAATCCCCGCTGTTGGCAGCAGATGTAACACACACACAAACATGCTCCTATAGGCAACAAACATCCATATCTACACATATACATTATGCACACAGACACGCGCGCGCACACACACACACACACACACACAAACACACACACACACACACCTCTCTATCTCAACCTGCTGACAGCTGATTGGTGGATTAGACGAGGTGACTAAAAGCGGCGAGGTAATCTTCCCTCATTATTTCAATTACCAGGCTAAACGCAGCAATCAGCCGCATAATGACGGCTGCTGGGCGAGAGAGGGCGAGAGAGGCAGAGAGCGAGAGAGAAAGAGAGAGAGGGGGAGAAAGAGAGAGAGAGGGAGAGAGAGTAAAAAAAGAGTAAAATATTTGTATTGATTTCAGAGCAGAAAAAGACACATTTACTCGGCGGGAAAAGAAAAAACGAGAGAAAAGAGAGCGTAAATCGATGGCAGCATTTGCATTGATTTCTTGGTGGGAATACACCTTTATTTAGAGAAAAATATACACGAGGAGAGGAGGAAAATAAAGAGAAAGAAAGAAGGAACGAGAGACGTAAAGAGAAAGAGAGAAGATGAAAATATTTGCATCGATTTGATGGAGGAAGAGAACGAAATCATTCTCTGTCCTGACTGTAGAGAGTTTCCACAAACAAAGAACAACAGAGAGAGGAAGAGGAGGAGAGGGAGGAGGAACAGGAGGAGAGGGAGGAGGAGGAACAGGAGGAGAGGGAGGAAGAAGAAGAAGAAGAAGAGAAGGAGGAACAGGAGGAGAGGGAGGAAGAGGAGAGGATGGAAGACGGGGAGGAAGACGAGAAGGGTATGAGCTGGAAAAAGAGGAGGACGGGGAGGTGTTGCAGAAGAGGAAGACAAAAGACTTATGAGGAAGACAATACGGATGCAGTGGAAGAGGATGAGGATTTGGGAATGTGGTGGATGAAAAGATGGAAAGGATGAAAAACAGAGCAGGAAGGAGAAATGAGGAAGAGAAAGAGAAGAAGGACGTGAAGCAGCAAGAGGAAATAAGAAAAGTGGAGGAAGAAGAGAGAAATAAGTTAAAATGAAGGAGGAAAAAGAACAAACAGAACCAAATAAAAACTTTAACACTTTTAAGAAGAAGAAGAATCAGATGGAAATGTCTTTTCTTCCCTCTCAGACACATTCAGTCCTCCATTCAAAAGCTCCATTCAGACAGACGTCCTACTTTCTTTAAACTTCCATCTCTTCAACTATTGTTGGCTGGAATAACACAGACAGGGACTGCACTCGCTGAAATCAGATCAGACCACATCTAGAGGTCACACAACGAGGTCATCAAGCTCAGACTACTGCTAACGAGCTTCTCCTCTGGAGCTGATTATAAGTTATGTTAGTCTATCACATGTGAACCAGTACCAATAAACACAGACCTGTGATCAGGTAACACATCAGATAAACAGGGTTGCTGTGGCTCGGAGGTAGAGCACTAATCAGATGATCGGCGGTTCGATCCCCCGCTCCTCCAGTCTACATGTCAAAGTGTCCTTGGGCAAGATACTGAACCCCAAACTGATCGTGAAGGCTGCGCCATCGGTGTGTGAATGTGTATGGATGGTTAGCTCCTAAAACTGATGAGTAGTTGGCACCATCAATGCCATCAGTGTATGAATGGGTGAATGAGATATGTAGTGTAAAAGCGCTTGGTTGGAAGACTATAAAGGTGCTATATAAGTACAGTCCATTTACCTACTGTAAATGTGGGACTGACTTTTAGTGGTTGGTGAGAGCTTGGTGACCTCGTCACTTGAAGCAATGGCTGTTTGTAATATCTGTGGTAAATGTGTTCTAATGTTAGCTCTGCCTCTGAGCCATGAGTAGCTGCTGTCAGGCTTGGTGTTCACTCTGATGAGTCAATGATAACAACTGGATGATAACAAAAGCTGCCACCGCACACCACCTGCCTCTAAAATCAGCCAGTTCGGTGGTGCAGTGGTTAGCACTGTTGCCTCACAGAAAGGAGGTTCCTATCTGTGTGGGTACTCCCACTAACAATAAAGAGAATGGACAGCGTGATGTCCTCCACAGGTTTATGAAGAGCTGTTAAAGCTCAGTGTGGTGACTCTGGCCATGTTGGTAGTCCTGTTTCTTCAACCTCCTGGCTAATCTTAAAAATCGGCAAAGATGGTGAAGTGAGCTGAGGCGGGCTGAATGACGCCTGGGTGCTTAAACAAGTGGTAACAACACCTACCTGTCAATCAAAGCAGGCACACTGTTAATTCTGCATAACTTTAAGCCTTAATATAATTTGAACAGGTGAGTTAAATAGATATTTGCTCTCAGTACAGTTGTCGTGAACGGGGAAATTAGCTACAGAGACCAAAACTGTTTTTTGTACCAGGCTGTAAACATGTTTATTTCTGCTGTGAAGTTGGACATTTGAACATGGGGACTTATGGAGACTGACTCACTTCTGGAACCAGCCTCAAGTGGACGTTTGAGGAGCTGCAGTTTTTGGTACTTCCTGTGTTGGCTTCACCTCACAGACACATTGGTCACTGTTTGGATAGACTGACTTCCTTCCACATTCCAAAGACATGCAGGTTAACCGGTGACTCTAAATTACCTGTTTGTCTCTATGTGCCCTGTGATGAACTGGTGACTTGTCCAGAGTGTACCCCACCTCTTACTCAATGTCAGTGGGGGATAGACTTCAGCCCCTAAAAACCCTGATAGGGATGAGTGTTTATGGGAGATGGATGATGGACAAACCTTTATTTCCATCATGTTTTCTATCGTTTGAGCTCTTCTTCTTCTGCGGTGGTTTAATGGCACGGACTAGATAACGAGCTCCACCAGCTGTTTATCTCCATGAAGCAACTCCTAATATTTGCACAACATTAGTGGATGGAAACGCACATAAATTTGCATCTTATTGATGAGATTTTCTGGAAATCTCCATCCCTGTCTCTCTCTCTCTGTGTCTCTGTGTCTCTGTGTCTCTCACTCTCTGTTTGATTGACAGCGTGGACAGATGCTGCTCTATAAACAGGTAACCTGATCTACAGAGCCCATCTGGTCACAGCTCTGTTCAATTCACACTTCACACACACACACACACACACACACACACACACACACACACACACAATGACTCACACAATCACACACACACATGTTGGGAGACATAAAAAGATTTACACGCACACGCCTGCACACGGACAAATATGGACCAGCATCAAATAAATATGGAGAGGACACACACTGTGACTCATGCACACACACAAACACACGTGGGAGTGTGTGTGTGTTTTTGGCCTGACATGAATCATGAGATGAGGTGGCGGTGAAGCATCACCTGGGCAGGTCTGAACGCACAAACAGAGCCAGACGGATAGAAGATTTGTGTCGTGATATTGTGATGCTGCCGGATGTCAGACCTGTCCAGGTGACACATCACATCAGAGTGACAACTCAAAACTTGCCAACATGGACGATGACCTCAGCATGACGGACAGGCAGCTGAACGCCACGACCAAGATTATATTTGAAATGTTTACAATATCAAAATTCCAAAAGAGAAACAGACTAACTATCGCAGTGGAACCAATTTGGTACAGCATCAGTCCACTGGTTTATGATCTTATAGTTGACGTTGCTCAGTTGGTTGTAAAGTTAAAGTTGCTCCACTAGTTTTTGGTTTTGATTGCAT
Organism: Larimichthys crocea; assembly: GCF_000972845.2. NCBI lineage: Eukaryota > Metazoa > Chordata > Actinopteri > Sciaenidae > Larimichthys > Larimichthys crocea. The sequence goes on along the minus strand of NC_040015.1, from coordinate 1,211,779 downwards.
TACAGCTTTTGCTTCACTAGTTTCTAACCACACATTTGACATTACTCCACTGGTTTCTGGTTGTGCAGTTGACATGCTCCACTGGTTTCTGTTTGTGCAGTTGACAGTACTAGTTTTTGGTCTTTGGTCATTTAGGACCAAAAATCCTTCCACACTCTCAGATGCTTTGTGTTTTTATCTGGACAAACCACCTCAGGAGCCGTCCTGAACATTTTAGTGGCCACTTAGCAACATCATAGCAAACATCATAACACGTCCCAAGCAACAATCTCGACACCACAAAAAACAACTTTTTCACAATATACTTCCGCAGTGCAAGTGCCATACATTTTACCCACTGACATCTTTGAAAACTCAAATATTGAACATTTCATTGAGTCAAACTAAAGTTTTTTAAAATTACTTTTCTTTTACTTCTTTCATGGATGTAGCTTGGTAGTTAGTAAGCAATGTAGGAGGACTACAAAGCTTTGATTCGTCTCCTTCAGACCTGTTGTGCTGAGCTTTTTAATATTCTCCACCAGGATGACAAACCTGTTACAGCTGAAACAAAAACCAGTGTTTGTCTGCAGTGTTGGTGATATCAGAACAAGTCCTCCTCACAAGTCCTCGACACACTGAGACTAATGGCTACCCAGGATGCATTGTGGCACTCATACACACAGCAAGCTGATGGCTCATCCTCACTCCTGTTGTTGCCACGGTAACCACAGTTTGAGTGAGGAGAGACAACACCTGCACAGCTGACAGTGATGTGTTTCCTGATGTCTGCTCTTCCTCACCTGTTATCAAACCCTGAGCGGGATGGTCTGTTCTGTCAGTGGCCAGATTTATGCCGGACGTGTTACTGCATTGACCAAAAGTCAATAAAGAACCAATCAAACTGAAACTGTGTCAATGAAACCAAGACTCCAGGTTCTGAACCGGGAGGAAGAAAACGTAGCGTCTGTGGTTAGTTCACTGTCTGTAATAAAGTCAGGAAAGTGGAGCGTCTGTGGTTAGTTCACTGTCTGTAATAACATCAGGACAGTGGAGCGTCTGTGGTTAGTTCACTGTCTGTAATAAGATCAGGACAGTGGAGCGTCTGTGGTTAGTTCACTGTCTGTAATAACGTCAGGACAGTGGAGTGTCTGTGGTTAGTTCACTGTCTGTAATAACGTCAGGACAGTGGAGCGTCTGTGGTTAGTGCACTGTCTGTAATAACATGAGGACAGTGGAGCGTCTGTGGTTAGTTCACTGTCTATAATAACATCAGGACAGTGGAGCGTCTGTGGTTAGTTCACTGTCTGTAATAACGTCAGGACAGTGGAGCGTCTGTGGTTAGTTCACTGTCTGTAATAACGTCAGGACAGTGGAGCGTCTGTGGTTAGTTCACTGTCTGTAATAACGTCAGGACAGTGGAGCGTCTGTGGTTAGTTCACTGTCTGTAATAACGTCAGGACAGTGGAGCGTCTGTGGTTAGTTCACTGTCTGTAATAACGTCAGGACAGTGGAGCGTCTGTGGTTAGTTCACTGTCTGTAATAACGTCAGGACAGTGGAGCGTCTGTGGTTAGTTCACTGTCTGTAATAACATCAGGACAGTGGAGCGTCTGTGGTTAGTTCACTGTCTGTAATAACATCAGGACAGTGGAGCGTCTGTGGTTAGTTCACTGTCTGTAATAACATCAGGACAGTGGAGCGTCTGTGGTTAGTTCACTGTCTGTAATAACATCAGGACAGTGGAGCGTCTGTGGTTAGTTCACTGTCTGTAATAAAGTCAGGACAGTGGAGCGTCTGTGGTTAGTTCACTGTCTGTAATAACGTCAGGACAGTGGAGCGTCTGTGGTTAGTTCACTGTCTGTAATAACATCAGGACAGTGGAGCGTCTGTGGTTAGTTCACTGTCTGTAATAACATCAGGACAGTGGAGCGTCTGTGGTTAGTTCACTGTCTGTAATAACATCAGGACAGTGGAGCGTCTGTGGTTAGTTCACTGCCTGTAATAACATCAGGTCAGTGGAGCGTCTGTGGTTAGTTCACTGCCTGTAATAACATCAGGTCAGTGGAGTGTCTGTGGTTAGTTCACTGTCTGTAATAACATCAGGTCAGTGGAGCGTCTGTGGTTAGTTCACTGTCTGTAATAACCGCAGCTCGATAAGTTACTGGCCGTGTATTTTCACCACATATAAATAAATGTTGAATAAATGTAGCATTCGTGGTCACATGACTTTTCTCCCAACATGCTTTGCTCACTTACTTGGCTTTTCACTTCACTGTGTCTTTGTCTGAGTCACCGCCACCTCCACTTTGATAAAATTTCACAACCTGACTGACTGCAGCCTTTTATATATAAAATGCTAACTGCTAGTCACTAATTACTGACTCCAAAGGCCTTTTCACATTGCCCTCTGTAAGCTAATGGCTAAGTGTAACCACCAGACATACAGTAAGTTAGTACAGCACGCTAACAGTTTACAGCTAACCAGTAATTATGAACATCATCCTCCGCTTCACCCTGAAGGACTTATCATGTTGTTTAGCCATTAGCATATGTTAGCATGCTGCCCTAACATGGCGCAGAGCTTGCCCGATGGCGCACTGGCATTTTAAAGCGGTAATTATCACAAACTGGTTGGCAAATGCTACTTAGCCCCGGTCGGAGGTCAGAGAAATTATGGGAGAATGAGTCCTCAGAGTCAGGGGGGGCGTGGCCAACCGGCCACGGAGTGCTTTGTTTTGGATAATGATAGATTTTAGCTGCAGGTCACTTTACCGCTCTCTCACCTCTTAACACTCACTCGCTCTCCTCATTTCCACTCTCCTTCCTTCCTTCTCTCTTTGCTTCCTTCCCTCCTTGGGACCCTCCCATCCCTCCTCTTCTTCGTCTCCTCCTTCCTCCCTCCTTCTTGCTTCCTGCCTCATCCTTGTTTACAACAAACATTTCCAGTAAACATAATAACAGAGGGCACAAACCTGTTGCTAGGTGACAATTACAGGAACAACAGCGATGCAGGGCAGAGACGCCTAATGACTGAGTGTGTGTTTGTGTGTATGATGATCACCTCGCAGTAAAAGCAAGCAAGCAGCAAAGAAACAAACAAACAAACATGAAACAAACCTTGTGTTCCTGTGAGGGCTCACTCAGAACCCTCAGATCGGTTTCTTCATCTTATTCTGGTTCTTGGCGTGATTTTACACAGACTGGTCATGAATCTAGCAAATAAAATGAAACTCATGTGTTTAACAGAGAAAGATGTCCATTGTCAAAAACTAGCGACAACTTAGCCAAACATCAAGCAACAGGGCCCGTTTTTGCTATGGGCAATGTGGGCGACCGCCCAGGGCACAATCTATGTGAGAAGAAAAAAAAAAAACATTTCCACGTCAAGTTAGTGGAGTGGGCGCCCTCATTGTCACGTCAACTTACTGCTGAGAGTCATACAGGTTGTGTGTGTGTCAGAGGAGCCACGGGGAGGGGGGCAGGGGATAGACTGACCCCAGGCGGCAGGCCACACAACACAAACTGCTTCAAATAAATTGTATTTCATTCATTGAATTAACATAGACCCATATACCTACATGTAATTAATTGGGTTATTTGAAAAAAAAAAATAATCGACTCCGGTTGATTGATGGGTGAACCAACAGTGTTGGCAAAGGTATAGTAGTTAATGATGTCGAATCTTCATCATGGACCAAAGTAAAAAACCAAAGAAGCATCAGGTGCCCAGTTTAGAAAACAAAGAAAAGAAGAAAAGGAGAAATGCGCCAAGATAAAGGTATGTAGATTTCTGTGAGTGACATGAGGGACAGCAGCTATGGGCTCTTTATTAGCCTCTTGCCAATATGTTGTTTTATTTCACCAAGCTCTCATCAATGACTAAAAAAAAACTTTACCACCAAGTCCACCCAGTAGTTTATGCGAGATTAGAGATTAGTCAGTGCGGCTTTAATATTTTAATTTTAATAAACCTCTACTGCCTTTGACACTGTTGACTTTTCAGTGTTTGGTGGAGTGCCACAAGGCTCAAGTTTTGGTCCTTTTTTATTCTCCATCTATAATCTTTTATACACACGTTTGGATCTGATGCTGTTGCGGATGTGTTGCTACATATTCAGGGTGTTTACAGTTACAGTTACAGTTACAGTGCGGAACTTGAACAGTCTTTATGAGTTTTAAATTTCAAATGAATTTCACCCTGAAACAAAAAGCCTATGAAATTGAGTGTTCATTTCAAACAAACAATATTTAATCTCAAAACAAACAAGATGTGTAAAAATAAATAAATAAAATAAATAAACAAACCATTAATTAGCAGCTGCGAGCTGAACATCAGATTGAAATATAAATGAAGAAAAAAAAGTTTTCACAGCATCTGGTTAGACTGAAGCTGATGGCAGAGGTCAAAGGTCAGAGAGGCTGCTTCTTAACTTACACAGGCCACACACACACCCACACACCTACACAGACAGACACACGAAACACACACACACACAGACACACACACACACACACCTACACACACACACACACGAAACACACACACACTCAATATAGAAGGTGTACTATCAATTTACATGAGGGAGATTTTTAAGGATCACTGAACAACTTGCTCTCACACTTATACTTCACACACACACACACACACACACACACTTCCTCCTAAAGAGTGAAGCTGTCAACACACACACACACGCACACACACACACACATTCCTTCAGCTGCTGGTAGATTGAGTCGAAGCCTCTCAGCTTCCAGATGGCACATTTCAGCTCAACATAATGTTGTTGTTTTTTTTTTTCAAACCTTTATTTGTCAGCAGAGCATCGACAGACTCAGATAGTTTCACCTCATTCATCCAGTGATGAAAAAAGCCACAAAAGTGTTTCTTTTTGTGGCTTTAAAGTTACAACATGGTTCTTTATAGTATCAAAAGTAAAATAATTCATATTATATATACATATACATACATATATATAATATAAGAATAGAATATCATATTCATAGATATATATCATAATATATATATATATATATAATATTATACTACTATATATAATTTATTTTTAGAGTTTAAAGGTGCATTTCAACTTAGTTTTATTTATTTATTTATTTATTTATATAAAATATCAACAACATCAACACAGTTCAGTTTAGTTTCAAATACTTTAGGTCACCAAAAGAATAACAGCACTGTTTTATTTGTACTCCACAAACAGTGTTGATTTCTACTGGATGAATGACATTAAAAATGAAGGTTCAAGTTAGAACCTAAAGTGGTTCTTCATGGTGATGCCATAAATGAACCTTTTTCAGTTCTGCAAGGAACCTTTTACCCATTGATTCTTCAAATAATCATATAATCAAGTTCCTCCTAGAATTTAGTGCAAGTGTATTTAAAATGAAGTAGTTTATCCAAGGCACAATATATAATAATGTGAATTCAAATATTTAATTTTAAATGCAATATTGGTTAAATTACTACTAAATTATTATGAAAAATGTAATTCAGTAAAGTTATTTATTACTTTATATAAATTATTATCCTATTACTCATTGCTCTCTCTAAAAAATAGTTGTAGATTTTTACCCTTTACACTTCAGTAAAGTGAAATGTTCAGCATATAGCAGCATTAGTTAAAGCCATACTTACTTTAGGTTCATGAAAAAGGTGTTCAAACTGTTCCTTTGTTTGTTTGTTTTTATCAAAATCAGGCCACATTGTTACAAAGAGTGACTTAAAGGAACCAGTAATCAGTACACCAAAGAACCTTTAAAAGGAAAAAGGGATTATTAAACCTAACAAACAAAAGTGCTGCAATTGTGACAGGTTAAAAAGATTCTCCAGAGAGCTCAAAGTCACTTATCAAGAAGAGTCTACAAACCTCTGAGTGTGTGTTGCTTGATTGACGGCTGAACCAGCAGAGACAACTAACAACTTGTTTGGTGACGTGTCCATGTGACCTGCACTGCTTAATGCAAACATAATTTAAATGATATATAAGATCTATTAGACAAGTGATTTAGAGCAGATATGTTGCTGTAACAGAAAAAAAAAAAAAAAAAAAAACTGACCATGGCTGTCATATTTACTTCACATTAGCACGTAGTTTTTTTATCTAAACCAAATCTAAATAGAAAAAAGTGTCCACACACTGAAATCAGAGCATGAATCCTTATTATAGCCAGACTATAACAGGGAGTCTAAAGTGCACAACAGGGAAGGCAGATCAGAAAACATGTCTATTCTTCACTGGCATCATAATTTAATATGAACCGTTTAATGAGGTTTGGATGAAAGTCACAAATTAATGACAAACAACAGACCAACACACAAACACTAGACTACACTAAACCCCCCTCCTCCCTCCTCCTCTCTCTCCTGCATGCCATCCACTTGCTGTAATAGACTCTCGACCACCAGTTTGGACTAAATAGTGAATATTGTGTGTGATGAACTGTGGGGATCGATGTAGCTGATGCGTTCTCTTCCTTTAATGACTCTGAAAGACATTTATTAGAGCGAGTGGGCAGAAAATCAATCCTAACCAGACTGCAACCACATTACTGCCTCACCGACGTGTGTGTACTGACCGCTTCACAAATATGAACTGGACATTATCTGCTGCTGCGTTCAATATCAAATAAAAGGTGAGGGGATTTGGGAGTCATGAAACAAAGACTCATTTACAGACTACAAAGTTGTACATAGTTTTGTTTGCATTTTTTAATATTATTTTGGTAAGTTTTTAAAGTTTTTATAGTCACATCATCTGGAAAAAAAAAGAAGGTTAAATTCATGTAGGAACTCCCAGCAGGAGTTCTGTTTATCTATGTTTTTTATGATCATTGAGGATAAAAAAAAAATTGAACAGAGTTATAGGCATTTGCTTCCAGTCTTTGTGCTACGCTAGGCTAAAACTGTCCTGGATCTGTACCGTACACACAGACACAACTCTGGAAATGACTGCAAAAAAAGTTTAGAAAATGTTCAGTTCTAATACCGGTTTCTGTAAAGTAGGACTCCACCTACTGAAGTTTTTCCTCAGGACAGAAATCTGGATCCAGTCATGAACATCCCAACCTGCTCGTAGACTTATTGTGCCCACCACGATAATATGGAAAACTTTAGGGTCACCATAGCCAATGGTAGATCTACAAGGAAGTCTATCACAATGTGATGGAGCAGGTGACGTGTTGCCAAGCAACCATAAACATCGTAGCCACTGGGGCTAATGTGGGCTAGCATATGGCTGTTGACAGAAAATGGTTCAAATCTTCCTCCAGGTTTTGTGGAAGAACAGGGACAGGACAGCCTCAGCCCTTGATCCAGACACATTTCTCCAGTAAAGATGGCTAAAAAAAAGTTCCCTAGCATGATTGATAGTCTCACATTCCCTGACCGTGGCAAACAATGTAGACAAGAAAAAAAACATGCCAGAACATGTGTGTGTGTGTGTGTGTGTGTGTGTGTGTGTGTGTGTGTGAGAGAGAGAGAGAGAGAGACACTTTGCTCTGCTGTAAACACTCATCTCTTATTAACACACCACATCTCTAAAACATGAAGCTTGGCCGGCGGTGAAGGATCCGTCGTCGATCCACATCAGCCTGCAGAGAAAATATTTAACGCACACTCTGACCTGCACACACACACTCGTGTGTGTGTGTGTGTGTGTCTGTGTGTGTGTGTGGTCAGAGGAGGGTAATATCTGCTGACTGATGGGGGTGATGACAAGAAGGTCCTGAAGCAGCCATCAACTAACCCAGCTGTAAACACACAGAGAGAGGGTGTGTGTGCACGTCCGTGGGTAAATGTGTGCATTGATTAATTGATTGATTATTATCATGTTATTGATGTCAGGTTGTCATGGCGACAAGCTACAGCTGTTCAGAGCAGAGGATGTGTGCGAGTTTGTGAGAGTTGTGGTTTAAAGTGTGTGTGTGTGTGTGTGTGTGTGCAGACAGAGAGCAAGAGTGGTAGGATGAGCTGGTGTACTGTTTGTTTGTTTGTCGTGGTGTGTTTGCAGTCACTGAGAAAACGGAGCCCTCTCAGAGGAATGTTTATTTGTAGACGTTTGTTTTTCTCGTTCAGACTCAAACAATAACGGCTTTCAGTTCCTCAATCGTCCACTTGAGCTTATGTGTAATTAAACTGAAAAACACTGTACACAGAGAGTCAGTGTGTATTAATACAGAAGAATATTGTGAACAAAGAGCCGATGTTTATTAAAACACAGAAAAATACTGTAAACAGAGAGCTAATTATTTAAACAGAGGAATACTGAAAGAGTGATTATGTATATTAACACAGAGAAAAATACAGTAAACAGAGTTTATGTGTATTAAAGCTGAACACGATTGTAAACAGAAATCGTATATATAAAAAACAGAAGAATACTGTAAACAGAGAGCTAATGTGTATTAACACACAGTGCAGCTGATCACAGACAGCAGGAGGAGCTTTAACTGTGGATGTAGTCCTGATGTCTCGTCCGTCTCCTGAGACAGATGAATTTCTTCAACTGAACACACACACACACACACACACACACACACACACACACACACACACACACACACACACACACACACACACACACATCATGCTTTTTACTCTGTCTTTCAGTCTAAACTGGATTTGTTCTGCATCTTGAGCCTCAGAGAAATAGGATCTGCTGTTTGTGTGTGTGTGTGTGTGTGTGTGTGTGTGTGTGTGTGTTTGGAGGAAATCTGATTGTTGTTATGGATTTTTTAAATCGCTCTCGAGGTTTTCAGGAATATCTGTCAACTTGTGTTGTTGCACTTCTGTGGTCTCATACACAAAAAGAAAAACACAAACAGACGTTGTTTCTCGTTTAAGACAGAAACAGTGGTGGAATGTAACTAATTTACTCAAGTACTGACCTTAAAGCAACATTGAAATGTGTTGTGATTTGTCTCCTCCAGTTTAATTCCACTGTTCAATCCCACTCCCAACAACAGCAGACATAGCAGCAGCTAATATTACTGACTAGTCCAACAGCAGTCAGCCCAGCTCGGCGTCTGTCTTTCAGCCTTTTATTTCACCAAGCTCTCACCTACCACTAAAAGTCAGTCCCACATTTACTCTTGTCCGGCGGCTTCTTGCTCGCTCACTCTCTCCTTTTCTCTTCTTAGCTTCCTCCATCAACGTCCTCTTCAGTCTCTTCTCCTCTGGCATTATCCAGCTCTATCTGCCCAGCTCTGGTTCTGGCACGACACTGGCTCTGTACTGAAAACCTCTTCTTCCCACCAGTCCGAACTCCTGTGGTCCAAACACTAACATTCCCCCGGTGCTCAGAGGTCACAGTCTGGGCAGCCCGGCTAACAAATTGAGCTAACATTAGCTAACAGCAGCTACAGTTGGCAGCAGTTTACTTCACTGTCCATCAGGAATAACAAATGGTATCAACTCAAAAGCTTAGGAGACATAACAGATCATGAGAATTCACATCATGTACATGTACTATACTCTGAACTCTCAGTATTTGAATAAACAAAGCATAATGTTTATTACAGATTCATGACTAGAAATATGTAATACACAGTGCTGAACTGCATCTCAAATGAATCTTCAGTTCCACCTTCCAGATGATAAAACCACTTCTGTGTGTTTTATACTGTTGACCTGCTGTGTCCCCCTAAAAAACAAAAAAACTAAACTATGTTTTTTATAAAGAGGGCTGGAGTGGAAGAGGAGGGAGAGGCTGCAACGCGACATCAGACTAACAATGAAAAAAGAGAAGCATGATTTATTTTTCAGCAAAAACACAGTTTTGACCCCCACTGGCAAGTGTACCAAGGGGTGGACAAAATAATAGAAACACCTATCAATATAACAGCAACACACCATCCAGAAATGATCCTTAACTGAAATCGTTAATTTCAATGAAGTTTGAGTTTAATCTCTAGTGTACTGAGCAGATCAGTTGCTTTTAAAGGGTGTGATGAATGCTTCCTGGCCTAGGACAGACCTGACTGAGACCCCTTGTGACGTGTTCAGTCAGGATCGAAGGAGTCTGAGCTGGAAACAGCTTGTGACTCCTCTGGAGATCTTGACCTCTGACCTTTCACCTCCTTACAGTTTGTTTCTTGTTGATCTGAGGCCAATCTCGCTGGTGAAGCTAAATGCGGAAGAAGCAAAACAAACATTTTAATGATCCGACAGGCGGGAAAGTAACTTCCTGATGAGGGCAGAGAGAGAGAGAAAGAAAGAGAAGAAGAAAAAGAGGAGATAAAGAGGAAAAGCGAGGATGGAGGAGGATGTAAAGCGAGATGTAACGTGAGAGACAGAGGTGCGAGTTAATGTGTCCATCTCTCTGAGTGTGTGTGCAGTCTATTTATCCATCACAGAGTGTGTGCGTGTAAGGCGATTACAGATCTGGAAGCTTTGGTTACATTCCCCTCTCTCATCCTGCCATCCTGCCCGACCAAACGGCGGTGGGTTTGATGGTTTTAGTGCCTCTCCGCTCGATGCAAATCTCATCACCAGTTTTTAGACACGAACGCTGGGAAGCGACAAACAGAAACCGGAGAGAGGCCGCATTAACGCTGCCGCGGCTCCTTCAAGAAAAGAAAAAGGAAACCAGAGGCTGAAAATATGGCGTTGGGTTTCAGCCGTTTGGAAAATATCCTCAATTTGATCAAAAATTTATAATGTGACTTTTAGAGCAGCTTGGGTTTCCTGGAGGCTGCTGCTGCACATTATACAGCTCCTTTAATGTGGTTAGCACACTTAAACACACCGCGCTGCCCTGCACTCTGTGTGTGTTTGTGTGTGTGTTAATGCAATATGAGTCTGCATGTGCGCAAGTGTGTGTGTGAATTAGGGGTTTGAATGGTATTAAAGGAGTAGTTCAAAGTTTTGGGAAATTTGTGTATTTTTGCAAAGATCTAATTAGGAAAATCCAGCAGCTGGTTAGCTTAGCTTAGCATAAAGACTGGAAACAGGGGGAAACAGTTAGCCTTGCTCTGTCCAAAGGTAACAAAATCCACCCACCAGTGCCTCTAAGATTCACTAATTAACATGTTAAATCTCATTTGTTTAATCCACACCAAAACTAAACCATGACTTTAGAGTCCGGGGACTTACTGGTCTGTAGGATAGGGTAGAAGGCAGACTCTAGAGGTCATGTTGCAGGTGAACTACAGGTGAACAGGTAAAATGAATGGTTAAAAAATATTGCAATCGTGACTCCAAAAAAATCTGGACCAGAAGAGCCAAAAAAATCTCTTTATACTCTTTACCAGCTTTCCCAGCACCCACTCCTAGAAATAATAGTGTCAGCACTTTTTACTTTGCTTCTTCCATATTTGGATTTCCTAATTCCCATTTTTGCTCATGCAGATGCCATATTAGTCCATTCCTGCGCCATAATTTACAATCTTATACCCCACCCTTGGAGGGGGATTTCCATCTGCCTTTACATTTACATTTAGTCATTTAGCTGATGCTTTTATCCAAAGCAACTTACAAGGAGAAATTTGGTATTCAGTACCCTGCCCAAGGAGGCTGATCATCTAATTAGTAGACAACCTGCTCTACTTCCTGATGGTTTTTCTTTATTTCCATGACTATTTACATTGCAGATTCTCACTGAAGGCGTCAAAGCTATGAATGAACACATATGGAATTATGTATTGAACAAAAAAGTGTGAAATTACTCAAAACATGTTTTATATTTTAGATTACTCAAAATAGCCACCCTTTGCTTTGTTCACAGCACTGCAAACACTTGGCCTTCTCTTCATAGGCTTCATGAGGTAGTCACCTGAAATGGTCTTCACTTCACAGGTATGCCTTGTCAGGGTTAATTTGTGGAATATCTTGCCTTCTTAATGGGGTTAAGACCATCAGGTGTGTTGTGCAGAAGTCAGGTTGCTACACAGCTGACAGCTCTATTTGACAACTATTTGACAACAGCCTCAGATGTTGCAAGTTAAATGCACCTCAGATTAGAGCCCAGAGAAATGCCACCCAGAGTTCTAGTAGCAGACACATCTCTACATCAACTGTTCAAAGGTGAATCAGGCATTTATGGTCAAATAGCTGCTAAGAAACCACTGCTAAGAAAATGTAACAAGCAGAAGAGATTTGTTTGGGCCAAGAAGCACAAGGAATGGACATTAGACCAGTGGAAATCTGCTTTGGTCTGATGAGTCCAAATTTGAGATCTTTGGTTCCACCTGCCGTGTCTTTGTGCGACGCAGAAAAGGTGAACGGATGCTCTCTACATGCATGGTTCCCACCGTGAAGCATGGAGGAGGAGGCGTGATGGTGTGGGGGTGCTTTGCTGGTGACATTGTTGGGGATTTATTCCAAATTGAAGGCACACTGAACCAGCATGGCTACCACAGCATCCTACAGCGACATGCCATCCCGTCCGGTTTGCATTCAGTTGGATCATTTATTTTTCAACAGGACAATGACCCCAAAACACACCTCCAGGCTGTGTAAGGGCTATCTGACCAAGAAGGAGAGTGATGGAGTGCTGCGCCAGATGACCTGGCCTCCAGTCATTTGACCTAAACCCAATCGAGATGGTTTGGGATGAGATGGACCGCAGAGTGAAGGCAAAAGGGCCAACAAGTGCTCAACATCTCTGGGAACTCCTTCAAGACTGTTGGAAAACCATTTCAGGTGATTACCTCATGAAGCTCATCGCGAGAATGCCAAGAGTGTGCCAAGCAGTAATCAAAGCAAAGGATGGCTATTTTGAAGAATATAAAATATAAAACATGTTTTGAGTAATTTCACACTTTTTTGTTCAATACATAATTCCATATGTGTTCATTAAGAGCTTTGATGTCTTCAGTGAGAATCTGCAATGTAAATAGTAATGAAAATAAAGAAAAAACTTTAAATGAGAAGGTGTGTCCAAACTTTTGACTGGTAGTGTATATTTTTTTAACATATTTCAACATATTTTATAACATGTTAAATGGTTGGTAAAATGTTACACAAAACTAGCTCTGGTTCTTGATTTGGTCCTGTTCAGGATTCAAAGACAATCAACAATAAAGGAATCAACCTTTTCCCCTACACTGCTGAATTAAATGTCTGTCATGATGGAGGAACAATGACACGCCGTCTTGCCAATATAACTCAGTAAACACTGGCAAATAGCACGCAAAAAGCTGCTATAACACGTGATATTACATTAAAAACACATTGGCGTGTTATTCATATGGCTTTTGCTTTGACAGATTAATATCTTCAGTAAAATGTTGAGCTTCTAAACTAAAGAGAGGAGCATGTTGATTCACTTTGATTCTGTTTGTGTTGAAACAGGTACTGCTGAGACATGAAATAAGTTTGAGTAAGAGATGAATGTTAAAAAAAAACACTGCACGGCAGTTTATAGTATTCACAGACAGAATTTTACAACTTTGAGAAGTCATTCCCTAAAACGATTAAAATAAACTCATTGTTTATTGATGACACTGTGTTTTATAGCTGGAATCGTCTGCCTATTATATTATTATATTATATAATATATTATACTATTGTAGGTATTTTAGTTAGTTACCTTTCAGAAGATTATGTTAAATGTTTGTGATAAACTGAAGCAGTGTTTCTTTAATTCTCCCCAATAAATAAACTCTTGGATAATCTGGAAAAGTCGTCATCACAAAGCACAAAATTTGATTTCAGGTCGAGATTGTGAAATAATAAAACATTAATTTCTTATTTAAGAACAGCATGATTATCAGGTAGTAAATGATTAATACAGTTGATCTTAATTAAGGTGAGTAAACTCTCATTTCAAAGTTAAACTAGTTTAACTGTAGTGTACCTCCTCTATGCCTCTGATCATCACCAATGTAAATAATTTAAAGTTATTCATGTCTGTCGCTGCACTAACTGTAATCACTTGTTTATGCTTTATTTTCATTTTTTCTGTCTCATGTGAAACATTTTGATTTATTATATTATTATAAATGCACATTTTTTCTCTTCATTTTAATGATTTATGTATGTATGATTAAATCATTTTGCTGACTTCTGAAAACAAACCTGATCTTTACGGTTTTGTTCTTTTGTCTCTTTTGACTCTTATTTGTCACACCTCATCTTTCTATAAAAAAGAAAATCTTTTTCTGATTCACTTTTTGATTTTACTTTTTCAGTCCTCCTGTCTTCTTCTCTCTCTCTCTCTCTCTCTCTCTCTCTCTCTCTCTCTCATTCTCTCCTCCTTCCTTCCCTCCCTCCCTTCCCTCGCTGTGTTTATGTTTCACTTCATATCGAGTTGTTCCTCTGCTGGTATCAATATTGTTCGCTGCCTACGAATCAATAAGCAGGAATAAAAACTTTACCAACCCAATCAATTACGCCCACTTCATTTTCATAACTCGACTCCATCGTCCTCGTCGCCGCGACAACAGCCCGATGATCTGGCTGGTCTCCTGGGACGCTCACTCCTCCCCCTCCCTCCCTCATCCTCACCCCCTCACCCCAGCCCTCCCCTCCATCCCGTTGCATTAAGTCCAGAATTGTTAACGAGGTATCAGATTCTGCAATGATGGACGCTACAAAGAGACACTTTGAGAAAAATCTGAGGCCGGATCGGTTTACGTCTAAAACGACGGGATGGGATCAATAACAATATTTTCCCTGGAAAACAGCAGCCTCTTCCCCTCCATAAGCACAATCTTCTCGCTCCTCCTCCTCCCCCCATCCACTTTAAAAGCCCCTCCACATCCATTTTTAATGGCGGATGGTGGGGGTGGGGGGGAGGGGGGTGAGCAGGTTGCGCGGTTAGCGGCGGCGGCGGAAGGCTAATACGCCGACAGCTGTGCCGTGTGCCGGGTGAAGACGCTGCTTGGGTCCATGGGGGAGGACGTGGAGGGGATGGAGGTCAGTGTCAGTGGCTAATTGGTTCCTTGGCAGTGACACTCGATCCGACTGATCCAATCAGAGGAGTCTGAGACAGGATGGAGACGCAGAGTTTCAGAACAGAAACGTCTCGTAATGTGATGAAATCCAAACTGCAGCCTCAGAAATGACCACAGAGTTAAATCAAGTCTTTGGACTGACTCATAAACTCAATATCACATGTTCATAACACTAATATGATGTCATCTAAAGTGCTCCAAACCCATCAGACTCCACAAAGACACCACAAAACAGCATGTGTTCGTTTAAAAACCAAAACCAGTCTCAGATTCAACCAACAGCTTTTAGAAAACCTCCAAATCACATTTGATTTCAGTGGCAAGCCATGAAAAGACCGAAACCAATGACAGTGATGGAGAGCCAGTAAGTACATTTACTCAAGTACTGGGGGGGAATGGGGGATGGTTGTACTTGTACTGCAGCATTAAAGTGATTTTTCCAATCCAACCCACTTTTAAATAACATATTTTTGTCCTTTTCAGGGCGATACAACAGTGGGTCAAAAAAACACAGACATTTTTTAAACATAAACCTGTAATAATACACTTTACAGCACTAAATCACACAACAACTCTCTACTCTCTGTTTCCTGATGGACAGTGAAGTAAACTGCTGCCAACTGTATCTGCTGTTAGATAATGTTAGTTCAGTTTGTAAGCTGCCCAGACTGTGAGCTCAGAGCACAGGGGGAGTGTTAGTGTTTGTACCACAGGGGTTTTGGACCACCGGGAAGAAGAGGAGGTTTTCCGGCCCAGGGCGTGGGGGAATGCTGATGGGGGAGTGGAGCCGGTGTCGTGCCAGAACCCGAGCTGGGTGAGCAGCAATGTAACCGGGCCATGACCTTTATATGGACATGGCAGAGGAGAAGAGACTGAATAGGAAGTTGACGGAGGAAGCTAAGAAAAGAAAAGGTAAGTCCATCCTCTGAACACCCTTGGTCTCAAGTTGGTGGTTAAACTGTTTTATGTGGCTGTAATTATACTTGAGGTAACAATAGGGCATTTTATGTTCACTGAAATGGCTCCTGGGAGGACTAACATCTTCACAGATAAACACAACTGGACTCACTGAATCCACAATAGTCTCCGTTTTACAGCCAGACCCAATTATGGATCATATTGAATTATGTATGAAGCCCAGTATGCAGAAATATCTAAATACACTAGGCTTTTATACTGCAATGGTACAAAAAACAGTTTTGGTCTCTATAGCTAATTTGCCCCTTTATGACCGAGGGTGAATTTATATACAACTCACCTGTTCACATTATAATAAAACTTAAAGTTTTGCAGAATAAACAGTGTGGACGCTTTGACTGACAGGAGGCGGTAGGAGCCGTTACAAATGTCTGCAGTTAAAGCGACCATACTGAGCTTCACAACAGCTCTTCAGAAACCTGGAGACGAAATCCAGGTTTTATACAGATTGTGATTCCTACTGAAGACATACAATCTTCAGAAACACCTTACAAATATAAAATTTGATTTAAAAAAAGGCTTGGCTCAAATTCATCACACACACATCAACATCCATTAAAATATCATGAATCATGAATTTCATTCATATATTCCTTCATATATAGATATATAGATATATAGATATATAGATATAGATACAGCACTTCCAACTTCGTGTCCACAGTGTTGAAAACATCATGAAACTCAGATCAAAGACTTGAGAGACTCTTGAGTCTGTCAGACACTCGACCCCGAACTCAAGTACCGATGAAGAGGGGTCACACACACACACACACACACACACACACACACAGACACACACAGCAGGGTTTAACCTCTGCTGCCTTATTGTATGTATGTATCGTCTGGAGGGTCAAGAGGAGGATTAACCCTCTGATGCTGTGATGACATCATCACTTCCTGTTGGTCAGCTGACCTCACACTTAACATGAATGGAGGGAACAGGCGGGATGGATCCTCAAAAGGACACAAACAACAAAGGTTTGACCTCCAGACGACCTGAAGCTTCTCATCACAAATGAGATGTTTAACCTTAAGAGAGATCAACAACGGTGTTTCTGGACGCATCACGCATCATTCAGAGCATGAAAACTCAACTCAGACTGAACTTTACTAATATAAAGTAATAAGCAAAAATCAACTCAGACTGAACTTTACTAATATAAAGTAATAAACAAAAATCAACTCAGACTGAACTTAACTAATATAAAGTAATAAACAAAAGTCAACTCAGACTGAACTTTACTCATATAAAGTAATAAACAAAAATCCACTCAGACTGAACTTTACTACCGTAATATAAAGTAATAAACAAAAGTCAACTCAGACTGAACTTTACTAATATAAAGTAATAAACAAAAATCAACTCAGACTGAACTTTACTAATATAAAGTAATAAACAAAACTTAACTCAGACTGAACTTTACTAATATAAAGTAATAAACAAAAATCGACTCAGACTGAACTTTACTAATATAAAGTAATAAACAAAAATCAACTCAGACTGAACTTTACTACCGTAATATAAAGTAATAAACAAAAGTCAACTCAGACTGAACTTTACTAATATAAAGTAATAAACAAAAATCAACTCAGACTGAACTTTACTAATATAAAGTAATAAAAGTCAACTCAGACTCACCTCATATATCATCCTAAAATAATTAAATTAAACTTAAATGAACTCTGTGCTCAGCTAACTAACTAATATAAACAAAATTAACAAAACTAAACCAATGTAAGCTCCAACTCAAATATGAACCTAACAAACTGAATAAAACTGGTCTAAACGAATGAATCTAAATTAACTCCAACTCACGTATAGACTTAACAAACTAAATTGAAACTCAATAAAATAATTAAACTAAATTTAAATGAAATAAAACTTAAATAAACTTAACTCAACTTAAGTAAGCTAAACTAAATTGACTAGGGCAGTGTTTCTCAATCCTGGTCCTCGGGGACCACTGCCCTGTATGTTTTCGATGTTTCCTGCTCCACCACACCTGATTCAAATGAGTGGCTCATTATCAGGCCACTGCAGAGCTTGATAACGAGCCGTACGCACAAAAATATTCAGATGTATCAAAGTGTGCGTTCGCATGGATCCAAGCACGTTTCTTTTGTACATCCCAATCAACGTGGAATTGAGCGCACGTGCAACTCCTCCCTGTCCACGCCCCATTTACATATGCAAATCTATTTAAATAGGCCCTGGACCTGAGATTCACCTCTTTGTCCGATCAGATAACGCAATGAACGAAGGAAAGAAAATAAATTTCACAGAGTAAGCTAAATATTCTAGTAAATGAAGTGGAGATTCTGTTTGGTACCCTGTCAACAGGGATGAATATGACCAAAAAAAGACGTGAGTGGTAGTGTGTGTGTGAGGCTGTTATGTCGTGGGATCCAAGCAGCGCACACACAGGTGTGGACAGGTGTGGCGCTGCGGCTGACATTTTACGCCCGCTTTTACTGACAGGAATACTGAACACAGGGAGACAATCAGGGGCTTGTTAGAAAGCTCTGTGGCTCTAATTTCACCAGCAGAAAATAAAGAAAAACAAAAACATGATATTTGAATGCGCACATGCCCAAATGTGCATTGGCACACTGGCACGGTGCGCGATGGGTGGCTTCTGGGTAAGTAAAAAAGTTTATTCCTTTAATTGTCCCGTATGTAAACCAGCGTTACGGGACAATTAAAGGAATAGAAGCCACCAATCGCGCACCGTGCCAGCCTCCAGCCTGTTCCCAACCATGCTGTTGGTCATAATGAATGAGTCGTGCGTTGAACCAGGCTACCTTGCCACGATGTTAGTTAGTTGCATTTGCGCATTGATGGAATGAAAATGTTTCCTACTAACATAAACAAATTCATCCTGTGATTTTATAGCAATGTGTGTGCAGTCAATAGCTCCGATTACATTAGGGAAACTGGCTCTCACTGCAAATTGCGCTTTAATGTCGGCCTGTTCAACAGCATTGTACGGGAATCTGATGTACCAGGAAGACATTCGGATGATTCCGTCCCACACAGCTGGCATGGCTCGGCTCAGGGTTAACTCGCACACTCCTGACCGATCGGCCAGCTCCCGCTGGAATGCCCCTGTTGCCAGGAACCCCAGCGTAGTCAGGCAGCCGGCCCCCGTTGCGCTCTAGGGCCGGCCGCAGCTCTGCGCACATCTTCAGTAACACTGGCCTTGGTAACCGAAATCGTCTTATGAGCCAATTATCACTGTTTGCAAGTAAATCCTTGCATTGCTTAAATCGCTCACGGCGGATTGCACCATTTGCAAGGTCCTCTAACAACTTTTGTTAATATCATTTTCTTCATCACATTACGCATGCTTTTATATCCACCTATATAATTGCAAACACGTGGGTGTGTTAATAGTTCATAAGTGTGTCTCTGATGTGCACATCACTCTAATTTTCACATTATTAACAGTTTCCCAGCTTCACCTCTAAGTGTCGCCAAAGGAACAATAGCTGTAGAAACGTGCGTACGACAGCTATGAAATTGGCGTGGGGCACGCACATTTCTACGACTGTTTCACGTTTGATACATTTGAACGTGAGCGTGGAAAAGGACGTACGCCACTTTTTTGTGCGTACGCAAGCTTTGTACATGAGGCCCCAGGACTGAGAAACACCTAAGTTAACTTAAGTCAAATTAAAATGAAATAATACTGAACTAAACCAAACCAAACTAAAGACGATATACATTCATCTCACCACCACGTTTCCATAGTAGCCCAGAGTAGACAAACTAAAGGCTTCAGACTTTCATGTTATTCGCAGCCACAGATGTCACTAAATCTTACACAAGACAACTAATTAATTGAACTAATCTCAAACCAGATCAAATGAATACATCAAACACAACTCATCTTGGATGAAATGAAACAAAATTAAACTAAAAATTTAATAAAACTCAAAAAGAAAGATATATATATATATATATATATACACACACACACATACACATCAAACATGCTTGCATCCTTAGCTCCACCCATACCATTTGATTGACAGGTGCGGTCTCGAACAGGAAGTGATGAAGAGGAGAATCTTCTCGTAATGTCGTGATGTCGTGGTGATTCACAGTCTAAGACACAAAATGGCTTCCTGCTGCAGCAACGCTGTCAGCAATTAGAGCGAGTTTAACACGTCTTTGTCTCGCTGCAAATTACCATTCACAGTGCTATTAATTTACTCTGTGTGTGTGTGTGTGTGTGTGTGTGTGTGTGTGTGTGTGTGAATCCTGCAGAGTCTGTCTCTTTTCAGTGTGGTTTGTTCTGTCTCTCTTTTTGTCTTTCTTTTTTTGTCTCTCTGTTTTTCAAAGACATCCATCCATCCATCCATCCATCCATCCATCCAATCATTCTTCCTTCCATCCATCCATCGCAAGGCATTCCCAGGCCCAGGCTCTGGTCCAACTTGGGGTCTCCTGCCAGTTGGAGGTGCCTGGAAAACCTCCAAAAGAAGATCTTGATCAGATGTTCAGCCACCTGAACTGGGTCCTTTCCATGCTAATGACCATAGAGGCCGAACCCACCGTGATGTCACCTGTTTTGAAGCCTTGAATTTGGCATTACAGATGTCGCCATCTTGTTTTTTGGCGCCAGAAGTGACCATATGAGCTGGTGGGTGAAGTACTGCAATTTGTGCTGGACCAATAACAGCATAAAGAATGGACAGAGCCTGAATGACGTCACCTACAGGTTTCCAAAGCGCTGTTTTGAAGCATGTTGGATGTACTGCTTCTTCCGCCTCCTGTCTAATGTAAATATTGGCAAAGATGTGGATCAATGGTGGAGCTGAGGCGGGCCGAATGACGCCTGACAAATGTTTATATCTGCTGTGAAGCGACTGACTCACTTCTGCAGCCAGCCTCCAGGGGCCACTTGAGGAATCACAGTTTTTAGCACATCCTCATTGGCTTAATTTCCCAGCACAGAGCCATGTACTTCAACCATCATCAAAAGAGCTCATGCTTCATTTTCTGTCAGTAAAACTCAAACTTTATTTATTTATATAGTACCTTTCATGCAGACATGCAGCTCAAAGTGCTTCACAGAGCATGGATTCAGCTGAACTGTTGGGTTGTTTAATTTAGTCCAAAACATGACATTTTAAAAACTCTTTATATATTTTGTAGTGAAGTACAAAGTACAGGATTTACTGAGATATAGTATCGTTCTCCTCCATGTACCCCATCTTTCTCCCTGTCTCTCTCGTCAGTTTATTTTTTCTCTCTAATATTCCTCCTCCATAAAGTGTCTCATTAAAATTAATCACAGGCTGTATTATATCGCTACCTGCGGTGAAAAGTGACAGATTTGCCGATTGCTGCCATTTGGTGAAGGAGGCTGTGTGTGGTGTGTGTGTGTGTGTGTGTGTGTGTGTGTGTGTGTGTGTGTGTGTGTGTGAGGTGAGGGAGGGTGAAGTCAAAATGGCGTCACACTCATCAGGTTCTTTTTTGGGGGGGTTTACACTGCTGTAAATCATCATCATCATCATCATCATCATTGCAGGTGTTCTCAGCTAAAAGGTGGTAATTTTAAATAAATTAGATTAAAAAGATTGAATTTAATGAAGAATTTTTTTATTTATATTTCAACAATAAAAGCAAAACATTATATATATATATATATATATATATATATATGATAATATATAGCTATATTAGATAGATATACATATCTTCAACATTCGCAGGTCCCTGGTGGGAACCAGTCTGATTATTACTTACTGGTCTTTTTAATTTAAATTTTTTAATGATTACCCTCAAAACCTGATTTATTTTTTATATTTGGAGATTCCATATTGGACAGAACTACAGTTGAACATGGGGACTTATGGAGACTGACTCACTTCTGGAGCCAGCCTCAAGTGGACGTTTGAGGAACTGTGTTTTTTGGTACTTCAGCTTCACTTCACAGACATGGAGATTGCTGCTTGGTTTCATTTCAGTGTTAATTGTGGTGTTTTAGAATATGATAATGTGGTAACATGCTTTGGTATTTTCTGTTTTCTAGATTTACTCTGTTGACATTTGAAGATAACATTTTAATAAAGAAGACAATACATCTGTCACTTTGAGTCTGACTCCAGTTTCACGTAGACATACAAACAGCTAAAACAACGACAACAAGCTCCATGATGTAAACATAAACACATATGAACAACAACAACATTTGTAGACAGTTAGACAATGGTGCAAAGGACATACAACAATCAGATTTATGCAGCAGGCTGCTTAATGCACATGAGGTAGGAGGATGTTTGAGAAATCAAAACTGAATTTAAACAGTGAGAATAAATCTTCAAACATTGGATGTTTGAGACACAGGGATCTTTCCTGACACTGCATGTCTGCTGTTAACTGTTCATCAGAGCGATGGCCTGTGTGGGAAGAGGCTGTTTATTGATCTAAACAAAGCAAAAAAAAAATCAATGTGCATCCAGTCCAGACTCCATGTTAAAATGTAGTGATCCTGTTGAAACATCACAGATTCCTCTGAACATGTGGATGATCAGACGTTCAGAGGTTAAAACTTTAAAGTGACAAAAGAAAGAAAAAAGAGGAGCTTAAAGTCTTTTAGGAAAAAACTGTTTAACCTCTGCTGACCTGCTGACTCTGATTAAAGGAAGATTCCACCGTTTTTTTCTTGTCGACCTGCTGTTTGCCCCGCTGGCCCTTTTAACCTACGATCACTTCAAAACACACACACACACACACACACACACACACACACACACACACACAAACAGGAAACACAACCCAAAGGCTCAGCAGGTAGATGTGTGTTTGTGTGTGTGTGTGTGTGTTTGTTGCGTCCTGCCGTGCGACTGACCTCCTGATTGTCCGCAACACTAATTAGCAGCTTTGTCTTTCTCACCACTGGCAGCTCAGCTCCGCCTCTGATTGGCTGTGAGGAGGAAGTAAACACACACACACACAGTGAGGTTGGGGTGCAGCTTTGTTTGGGAGGAAATGAGTTTGTCTCTTTGTGTCCATTAAACTAAAGACAAGGTTTGTGTTTGCAGGTGAGCTGCTGTGTATCTGTCCATCAGCACTCCCCCTCTTTTTTACTTCTCTCCATCTTCCATTCATCCCATCTTTACCTTACCTTCTTTACCTCCTTTATTTTAGGGATGTAATAAAGAAGTCCATCTGTCTGTCGATTCACAGCTAGTATGAACATGCGTCTTTGGTGATCAGCTCGTAAATACAAACGACCACCAGGACACGCTGTGATCAGACCACTTCAACCACTTTCCGCGGTGGTCAGGAACTCATGTGACCACATATGTTCTATAGTGTGAACCTGATCCACATTGAAGGACTGCATACTCACCTGACGTACTGTAAGAACACATGAAACACACTGTCTGTTTACTGTCTGAGTTCATAACTGCTGTATCACCACTTCTTTAAAAAAATCTTACAGTTTTGCATGATGTTGTCTTTGGAGAAATCAACTTTGTCAAGTGGCTACGACAAGTTTTTAAAAATTTGGGGGCTTTTTTAAGCTTCACTTGACAGAGATAGCTAAAGAGTGACAGGAAAGCGGGGACCGAGAGAGGAGGACGACATGCAGCAAATCGACACAGGTCAGATTTGAACCCACGCCTTTGTACATAGAGCACACGCTCTACCAACTAAGCTGACCAGCCCCAGCTATGGCAAATTTGGCATTAAATGCGACACTTTAAGTTGTTTCTTTCCAGGTTGAAATCATTTTGTCTCTTTGTCACGGCAACACTACCAGTGTCCTTTAAATGTTGTGAGTTGTTGAGTTTGGAGAGACTTTAGAAATATTGTGAAATGCTGTCTATGACAAATTCTTCTTCTCTGCTTTGTCGCAGCATCTCTGTAGCAGTGGATACTCAACATGCCAACATTTAGCAGTGAGATGTTTGAACACAGTTTGAACACTCAATTCATGTTGATTTTATTGATGCTAAACATGTCAAATTTTACAAATATAGAAAACATTAACCAATGCAGGCTCCCAAACTCCTTTAAAAAATGTTGTTCTGAGATTTTTAGAGTTAGAAGAAACTTTATAAACTGCTGTCAACAACAAATTCTTAAGAATTATTTAGGCTGTCTTGTAAATTTGGCAAATGTTAAACATGAAATTATTTCTTTCTCTGTGTGAAACATAAACTGTCTCTTTGTCCCAGCGTGTTGGCGCTGCCGATTAAAAACTTTGCAAACGATGTAATGTTTATTTGCATATAGATAACTGATTTATCTAGAGCTGTCCATGTGTGGATCAGAGCAAATTATCGCTGCAGAAAATGAACAAAAACAAAAAAATTTAAACTAGAGAAAATATGGCAGTCAGTTGCTTCCCTTCCTTTCTTCCTTCCTTCCTCCCCACCTTCTCTCCTCCCTCCCTCTGTCCTCTCCCACAGCTGACTGATCAGCTGAGAGTCCTGATTCTGGCTCCTGCTGTCTCATTATTTGTTTCTCTTTAGTGCAGCTCCACCTGTAGCCCCTCTCAGAGTGTGTTTTCAGGGGTTAAATCCACAGCCCGCCGGGTGTCTTGTCGTCCTTTGTGGTTGCGGACAAAGCTCCGTCCTGCCGTCCCTCTCTGCTCCTTCAGAGGGACAGCAGAGCGAGGCGGCGACCTCGGGACAAGCTGTCAGCATTTGACGAGGTCGCCTTTCAGACGGAGAGAAAAACACTCGTCTGACATGAGTCCAAATACCAAAGACCATCATCATCTTCATCTTCATCACAAGGGGGGAAAGGAGAAAAACTTTCTCACGAGTGCTGATGAGAAAAACCTCATTAATGGTGATATATTTACTGTATTTGTGATATATTTACTGCAGTGGTGGAAGAAGTACTCAGCTCTTCTACTAAAAGTGTAGAAATACTCTGTTCAAGTAAAAATCCACATTTCTGTTTATTTGACTTTACTGTTTGTGTCTGTAGATTTCACCTAAAGTTACATCAGATACTGTAGTGCCTCATTTACATATTTAAACATCAAATTTAGAAATCTTCCTTCAGAGTCAGCAGGTCAGCGGAGGTTAAACTGTTTTTTCCTAAAAGACTTTAAGCGGCTTCGTCCTCTTTATTTTTTCTCTCTTCTGTCACTTTAAAATTTTAATCTTGAATGTCTGATCATCCACATGTTCAAACTCAGAGGAAGCTGTGATGTTTGAGCAGTGTTTAAATCACTACATTTCAACATATCGTCCTTTAAATTGATGATAAACCCATTTCACTTTCAAATCAGACAGAAAAATGTTTGTTCATGCATTAATAAGTAGTCTATTATACATCATCATTTATGAGTTGATTTGAATAAAAATTTGAATCTGAAGTGAAAAATACAAATTTACCTAAAATCAGAATTTATATTCACAGAAAAATACTTAAGTACCTCAAGTACTCGAGTACTTCACATCCCACCAAAACAGCCGACAGTATTGAGAGTATTATGTTTTCAACTTTTCTCTGTGTTTAGGCTCCGTACGATAGAATCATTTTCACATTTACTGACTTTTTTTTAATCGCATTTGAACTTCACATTTCTACAGTGAACTTCAGACGTTTTTAAATAAAAAACAACAAAAAGGAGAAAAAAAGGAAAGAAAGAAATGAATGAAAGAGGGAAACAGGATTTGAGCGGAGGAATGTCGCACAGAGTGTTAAACCTTCAGTGAGTCTGTTAATCCTCTTCTCCTCCGACATGTTAACCAGTCAGAGTAACACTAATCCTCCACAGAAACCACAGAAGAAGAAGGAGAAGGTTAAATAACACTGCTGAGGGAGGGACGGGGGGAGAGGGAAGAGTGAATGGAAGAAAAGGGGGGGAGAAAGAGGAGGGGGAAGGAGAGGGAAAGGTAGGAAGGAAGCAAGGAAAGAAAAGGGGAAAAGAATGGAAAATGAAGGAAGGAGGAAATTCCTTCCTTCCTTCCTTTTCTTCTTCCTTGACTCCTCTTCCCATTTCCTCTACATTTTATGTCTTCCTTCCTTCCTTCCTTCCTTCCTTCCTTCCTTCCTTCCTTCCTTCCTTCCTTCCTTCCTTCCTTCCTTCCTTCCTTCCTTCCTCTTCCTTTCCTCAGCTTTCCTTTCAGTTCCTTTCTACCTTCCTCACTAGCTCTTCTTCTCCTCACCGTTTCCTTTCCTTTCTCCTTTCTCCTCTTCTTCACTACATCAACATTGTGGACCTGGTCTCTGTGTCCTTCCTTCCTTCCTTCCTTCCTTCCTTCCTTCCTTCCTTCCTTCCTTTCTTTCTTTCTTGCTTCTCCTCACCTTTCCTCTACATTTCCCTTTTTTTCTGGTTTCAGGTTTTTCTTTTATTTTCCAGAAGAAAACACTCGGTGGGCGTTTAACTCTGATCCATCTGAACCAGATCTGCCGCACCACTGAAGAAGAAAACACTGCAGTCGCTAAAGATACCTCCTGATCAGAGCGAGAGGAGGTGAAGAAGAACAACTTTGGCTCTCAGCCTGTTTCTTTTTGTTTTTTTGTCCGATCAGATATTTGATGTGTTGTGCGACACGTACAGAAGTTAAATTTACTCTCAGCAGTGGAGGTGTAAATATAGAAGAGGTTTGGCTCTTATCCATTAAAGCTTCATCAAGCCTTTCTCATGATTCATGATGGTGCTTTCAAAAACCTTTATGGCTCAGAAAACTAAACATTGAACTAATTAAAATTCAAGGCTGCATTTAATTTGGACACATTTTTCCTTGATAGTGAGACGATGTAGTTTGCTTAAAGGGTTTAATAAACTGCAGTAACATGTTCGGTATCTGTGCTTTAGTTTTATATCTGAATTTTGTTTGTTTTCATATTACTGCTGTATTAATGTTGCATTTTACTGCTGTAAATTCATTGATGGATTATGAGACAATGAGCCCATTATCTCTTCTACAGTAGAGTGGAGCCAGATTCTCTAGTCTCTTTGTGGTTGTTTTGTCTCTCTTTGTGGTTCTTTTGTGTCTCTTTGTGGTTGTTTAGTGTCTCTTTGTGGGTTTTTTTGTCTCTCTTTGTGGTTGTTTTTATTTCTCTTTGTGGTTGTTTTGTGTCTCTTTGTGGTTGTTTAGTGTCTCTTTGTGGTTGTTTAGTCTCTCTTTGTGGTTGTTTTGTCTCTTTGTGGTTTTTTAGTGTCTCTTTGTGGTTGTTTTGTTTCTTGTGTGGTTGTTTTTATTTCTCTTTGTGGTTGTTTAGTGTCTCTTTGTGGTTGTTTTGTTTCTCTTTGTGGTTGTTTTTATTTCTTTTTGTGGTTGCTTTGTCTCTCTTTGTGGTTGTTTTGTGTCTCTTTGTGATTGTTTAGTGCCTCTTTGTGGTTGTTTTGTCTCTCTTTGTGTTTTTTTAGTGTCTCTTTGTGTTTTTTTAGTGTCTCTTTGTGGTTGTTTTGTCTCTCTTTGCAGTTGTTTTGTGTCTCTTTGTGGTTGTTTGCATCTTTCTGTAGTTTTGGTCTCTTTATGGTAATATTTTAATTTTCTGTAGTCAATTATTGTCTCTGTCTGTACTTTGTCTCTCCTCATGGTCGATTTTTTGTCTCTTTGTGGTCATCATACATTTTGCAGTTGAAGTCCAGAGTGGACCTTGACCTTTTGGGCCTGTGTCCAGTGGGTCATTCAGTAATCCATCTGTGTGTAGATGTTTAGGGCCGAGCTTTTTGAGGTTGAGGTTGAGGTTTTAACTACTTTAAATACTGTTGGGCATTTGAATCTACAGCAATGCATCATGGTCTATAGGATCAAAAGAAAAAGTACAATGTACTCAGTAGTGTATAAAATCATTAAATTAGGTCCGCTTTGACCAGGTGAAACATTAAAGTGATGAATACATTAATAATTATAACTGAAATATATATTATTTGATCCATTAAAAGCTGAAAACTGTCCTCATGTTGAAGGATTTTGACTCATCTGTTTTTCCTTCTAAGAACATTTTGGCCTCTGAATCTAAATTCTCCAAACTGTTCTTTTGTTCTATTTCCAATTTTGTCCAAACACATCTGAAGTCACTTCGCTCGTATCAGCCGTGAATTTAAATAATTATCTTCAGTGTATAATCACAGCTGACTCTGCAGACTAAACTCTGATGTTTAATTCGAGGTAAACTTGGACTTTTGTCCGAGTGATTCCCAGCAGGAAACTCCCTCTGCAGGATTTATGATGACCTCTGACCTCGTGAGGACGGAGCGCTCCAACACACACTCATCCATAAAGATCCAGTATCCGTCGACACACATCTACATCCAACCTGAAAGTGAATACTGCAGGTTGCTCTCATCTTTCCTCCAGTCTCAACACGTCAATCAACACACCGCAATTAGCTGAACACCCCCACAACACACACACACACACACACACACACACACACACACACACACATTGCCACGTTGCTAAAACAAAGATGTCACACCACCACCACTACGTTCACACCACAAACCAACCAAAGATTAAACTGCACAAGTTGAAGAGAACACCAAAACGTCCTGGTGCCACAAAACCAAATGTGGATTAAATCAATGCTGAAAATAGTCCCCTTCAAACACACAATTTCTTTCTGCTTGTTTGGTTAAAAACTAGTTTCGTCTCTTAAAAATCCAAGTATATTTTTGTGGTTTTAAAGAGTTACATCTTTAGTAAAATGTAAATGTAAATGTACTTTATTTATACAGCCCTTTACAACAGTCCTTTCGGTGTACCAAAGTGCTTTACAGTAGACAATAAATAACGAGAACAATAGGTAAAAAACAAACAAAATAAAAACAATAAAATGCAACAAAATCGAATAAGAAATAATAAAAGTGTCATCATACTACTGGGTGTTAAAAGCCATCCTAAATAAGTGGGTTTTTAACCCATGAACTGAGAGTGACAGACAGAAAGTAAGATAGTGTTGAGAGACAGATGAACGTGTTGTTAGTTTGGTTAACTTCCATAGCTGTGAAGTGAAGTCAACACAAGAAGTTCCAAAAACTGCTGTTCCTCAAACGTCCACTTGAGGCTGGCCCCAGAAGTGAGTCAGTCTCCATAAGTCCCCATGTTCAAATGTCCAACTTCACAGCAGAAATAAACATGTTTACAGCCTGGTACAAAAAACTGTTTTGGTCTCTATAGCTAATTTCCCCATTAATGACAACTGTACTGAGGGTGAATTTATATACAACTCACCTGTTCAAATGATATTAAGGCTTAAAGTTATGCAGAATTAACAGCATGGGCGCTTTGATTGATAGGTGGGCTATTACAGAAGGCTTGCTGATTTTTAGATTAGCCAGGCTCTCTTTAGAGACCTGTGGGGGACGTCACAGAAACTACATCCAGACTTTACATTGTCAGTGGTTTGAACATGAGATTTGTTGATTATAAGAAACTGTAGTCTAAAAGCAAATAAGAGAAATCATAAAAACATCTAAAATGTAGAACAGATTATTTTAGCTCAAACGAAACACTGAATGTCAGAATCTGATCAGAATAGATTCACCTGAAATAACAAATAATCAAACTGCTTGAACTAAATGTTTGTGTACACATTGTTAACTAACTGATAGATTAACAGCGGTGGAAAGTAACTACGTACATTTACTCAACTACTGTTCTACATGATTATACCTATTTTATACATGTTTATACTCCAGCACATCTCGGAAGTAAATATTGTACTTTTTGCTCAACCTAAAACATCTACAGCAGTGTGTGTGAGTGTGTGTGTGTGTGGTTTTTCACATGTTGCTGTGGAAACATAATCACAATCACAGTTTAGTAGCTTTCAGAGTCAAGCATTTGTCCTGAAGTTTGAATTTGTGGTTGCACATGTTCCAATTATATTCTCCATGTTGTTTTAGTCGGTCATACAGTTTGTGAACGAAGTGTGTGTGTGCGTGTGTGTGTTATGTGTGTGTGGGGGGTACGGCACGCATTCAATCTGTTAAAAAAGCAAACGTTGCTAATTCCTCGTCGTTCTCTATTACCTCAGATGTGTCCCCGGAGACGAGCAACACTGATGGACAGATTGAGAGTGTGTGCGTGTGTGTGTGTGTGTAAGAGATGTGTGTAAAGTGCTGATGGATTATGGGAAACCCTCTGGATGGTATCAAACCAAAGACTCAACAACAGCTCAACACCTCGACAGCCCAAACAGTCCTTGAGCATCTGTAGTTTGTTTTAGTCTGCCTCTCAGCCTAGACGGGTGGAGTTAAAAAGCTCAGGCGTTCTCCGATGGCCGTACTAATCTTTTTCAGTATCTCCTGTTTGTGTCTTCATTCAGCTTGAATCAGCGGTTGTTAAATATTCTAAAGTCTGTTTTTCCTCCTACGCTTCATTTCAGTTTGTCCAGCTGAGAACATAGAGTGTGCTGCCTCCAAGTGCAGCTTGTGTATTTGTGTTTTCACCTTGCAAAGTTTTACTACACGTCATGCCTGATGAAGGGTAAAACTGATGTGTGCAAAGACACAACTCTAAAAATATCTCTCTGAAACTGATCCAAAAATCAGTTTGGCAACATATTCTGAAGCCTTCTCATTGGATGTTTTGTTAAAGCAGTGCATTTTGGGAATCATAGTTGACTTCTAAATGTGTTACGGAAACAGTCCTGTACCTGGACTTCTAAAATCCACGGAGGAAGGCTGAGCTGTGTTAATACCACACGTGAACAAGCGGCAACCTTCGTAGCTGTGAAGTGAAGCCAATGCGGAAGTGCCAAAAACTGCAGTTCCTCAAACGTCCACTTGAGGCTGTCTCCAGAAGTGAGTCAGTCTCCATAAGTCCCCATGTTCAAATGTCCAACAGCAGAAATAAACATGTTTACAGCCTGGTCCAAAAAACTGTTTTGGTCTCTGTAGCTAATTTCCCCGTTCATGACAACTGTACTGAGGGAGAATTTATATACAACTCACCTGTTCAAATTATATTAAGTTATAAAGTTATGCAGAATGTGTGGCTGTTTTAGATTAGCCAGGAGGCAGAAGAAGCAGGGCTACCAACATGGTGGTGGTTTTGACATAAATGTTGTGTCAATAATGACGGTAAAGCACACCCTCTTATGTAACATCGCTCCGGGAAAAACTGAGGTTTCTTCATTAATTTCAGTGGGGGTCGTATGTTCCGCACTGGTAGTCAGCAAAGCAGGGGTTGCCGCAAAAGAGAGAAGTTGATCCAGATCCATCTTTTGAGAAAAC